>NC_057343.1:29322500-29623500 GCF_016509475.1 Prionailurus bengalensis | reverse complement strand
TTTAATCAAATAACCTATTATCATAAGCTATTTGGAGAAAGATAACAGGGAATTACAATAAGTCTGGAGCTTTTCTTTGCAAGAGAGTCGGTATCTCCCCTTCTCCGCTCTCCCCCACCAAAACCTACAATCTAATGTAGTATCTTAGCACAATTCCTGGCCTACAGTAGAAACTCAATAAATGGTAATTATTATCACCTCATTTATTCTGAAGAATTTAGATGATATACATTGACCATCACAGATTTTCTCCTCCTAATTTGGAAAAGACTCAAAGATCATGTAGAAGTTGACATGCCTAGAAAATGCAAAGCTGTCCAATAAAAACAAAGAAACAAACACAAAACCTAGAAGTTAAATCTAGAGCTCAGGGAAGTTAACAGAATCAATAAAGACACAAGCTTATCTGGCCCTCTCCTATCCTGTCAATGGCAGGCAACCCTAAGAAATTACAGCATTCTGTTTAAAACCCAGATACAATATCTCATAGAAAGCTACTATCAATTGATCAAGATTTAACATCAGATTAAAAGTTTGCCACCCTGGGCAGTCAAAAAAGTATGTTAAGTGGTAGCTGAAACGACACAAGAAGACACAACACGATCACAATCGGCCAACGACAAATATAGGCCAATAGGAATGCTTTCATTCTCTACCCAGTGCTCACACATTTTAGGGATTTGGTAGTTTTCTTAAAAGGTAAAATCATTTCAAAAGCCACACATCATTAATTTTGCTTTAACCCAGTAGTGTGGTTCTCACAAAGCAATGTATACTATACATGGTAATCATTTACCCAAAATCCAACACACCTAAGATCCACACCATTTTTTACTATCTTCACCTCTACCATCCTGATTCAAGCAATAATGAAAATCAAGATCTGGTTTACATCAATAGGCATAAAATGCTCCAATGTCTTTCGCTGACTCAGGACAAAGGCCCAAGTTCGTCCAGTGACCTGCAAGGCCCTCCCTGATACTACCCTCTGCTAGCTTTTCAACCTCCTCTCTTACTACTCTTCCCCTTGTTCGTCTACCCTAAGCAAATTGGCCTCCTTGCTGTTGTTCTTCAAACACCTTAGGACTCTGCACCTGCTGCTTCTCTCACTGGAAAGCTCTTTCCCCCAGACATGCACAGAAGATCTATTCCTTTACTTTCTAGTTAGTGATGAGGCTGTGCCAGAGACAGGATTCAAATCCAGTCTGCCTGACTCCAAATATGGTTTTAAACACTGCCTCTTGGTAATGTTGTTCCAAGTATCTTTCACACACCAATGACATTTTATTAATGTGTTTTCCTAACACTTTAAAATTCCTAAGTTAAATGATACCATCTTGCACTAAACTTTCAACAATTTTGAAAAGAGCTAATAGCTTCTTACCTATCTACTCAAATATATCTTCAAACCAAATTTCTAGCCTCTCCTAAGCAAGAAAACAGGTACATTTCAGGTCAAAAAAGCTACTATAAATTATATTAATATCTGGATCATCTAATTGTTTTATTTTTAACGTTTATTTAAAGTGCGACAGAGGGGGGAGAGGCAGAGAGATAAGGAGAGAGAGAATCCCAAGCAGGCTCCAGGCTGTCAGTGCAGAGCCCGACACAGGGCTTGATCTCACAAACCATGAGATCATGACCTAAGCCGAAATCAAGAGTCAGATGCTTAACTGACTGAGCCACCCAGGCACCCTGGGATTATTAACTTAGAAAGCATTTTTAAACATATGTTACATAACAAATCCAGGCCAGACACTGGGGGTACAAAGATAATTAAAATTAAAATGGAGTCAAGTAACAACTTCTGAATTTCAAAGAACCAACTTGCAAATAACCTTTAAAAGCACAAACTAACTGGTTAAGGAGAAACAGTTACGTGATTCAGTTAAATAAAACAACTTACTTGTTAGGCTGTTATTTTTGAAAACTTACCAAGGGACAGAGCACAAACTGAACATTATGACACAAATTTAAATCATAAACTACAATAACCAATTTACTTTGAATAAGCAATACACAGTATAATAAAACCAGAAAAAGTGAAGTTAAAACAATAATTTGTGGTTGTATGAACTACAACAGACTTGTGGCATGTTTTGAGAGTTCTACTGTTTCTGTGACAACAGTTGTTCACTGCTGGAGTACAAAGGGACTGAAGAAAGGTATCTCAGAAGGCAAGGACTTCAGTGCCAACATTTGATTCATAGTGGCAAAAGGCCATTCATTATGTAATGCAGACCAATGGGAAACATACTGTGAACATGTCCAAAGATATATACTTCCATAAAATGGGTTACACTATGGTCAAGCAATTTATAGTTCTAAAAATAAAGAAACTCAGTGAACTCTAAAGTATAATTACACTGAAATCTTTACCAAGATCATGACAAAGGAAATACCCTGATAATCCAGAAAAAATAAGGGAAAAAAACCTCCTTTTTAAGGCATTAAAATTGTTTAAAATTTGGACCTGAGAAAATGAATTTCTATATCTTTCCAGTTTCAGGCTTTGTAAAAATGCTACTCAACAAGATAACTTGTTGTTAAGGTTAAAAGCTAAAGCAGACTGCTCAGAGGGACCTAACTGCTGAAGGTATGTAGCTCTAGGTATCTCAATTTGACTCCATTTCCCTTTTTCTTCTAGCCACGCTAATCTCCAATCACAGATAATAAACAAGAGTGTCAACCCTTCTCCTTTCCTAAACTATCTAGCACTGCTGAAAACAAAAACCACACAGCCATGCACAACTGGTAACATTGCACATTTATGCTAACCAGCAACACTCTCAACAAAGCTATCAATGGTCAGTATCTTTAAAGTCAGCTACCAAACCTTTAATTATATTATACATCCCTAGACCTACCTCCTCCTCCAGAGGATGACCTTGATGCCTTGAACCCAGAGACTTATCACTTCTCAACTATATAACCTTGAGCAAGTTAATCTCTTTGGCCTCAGCTTCCTTGTGAGTAAAATGCAAATACCCACCTCAACTGTTCCAAGAATTATCGGGGGGGGGGGGGGGGGGGGGGTGGAGGGTGCCTGGCGGCTCAGTTAAGCATCTGACTTCGGCCATGATCTCATGGCTCGTGGGTTCGAGCACCGCATTGGGCTCTGTGCTGACAGCTCAGAGCCTGGAGCCTGCTTCAGATTCTGTGTCTCCCTCTCTCTCTGCCCCTCACCTGCTCACGCTTTGTCTCTCCTAAAAATGAATAAACGTTTAAAAAAAAAAAAAGATGCACAAAACGCCTGCCACCTTAAAGTTTACAATGGGGCCCACTTTAGATAGGATGGTCTAGGAAAAAAAGCTGAGATGACATTTCAGCTGAAATCTCAATAGGTCTTATCTAGTCCCACTTCACAGGAAACCTGATCCAGAGTGACAAGAGGAATTTTCCTGAGGTTATGGATTTATTATGAAACCAGGGTTTTGGATCCAAGCACTCTAATTCCAGAGCCTTTGCTTTTTTCTTTCATTTTTTTTTTTTTAATTAAATTTTACCCCCAGTGTGGAGCTCAAACTCATGACCTGAAGATCAAGAGTCACATGTTCTACCAACTAAGCCAGCCAGGCACCCCCAAAGCCAGTGCTCTTAACTGTTTATACTGGGTCTCAAAAGATCTCATAATCCATACATATGTTTTCTCTCCCTAGTGAGCTGAGACATCCTGTTCAAGTGTTTGACTACCCTAGTTAGTCTCTGCTATGTTCTCAGTGTACTTCATACACCACTCCATTAGAATATTTACCTTATATTTTACTAATCTGTTGATTTGTCTCTGTCTCCACTAGAATGCAAACTTCCTCAATGCTCTCTTTTCATCTTTAGATACCTGACTCCCAGCACAAAATTCATCAGTAATGTATATTGTATACTGAATGAATGAAAAAGGTGAATCAGCTTGATACATTTCCCCTTTAATCCTAATTGGATAGTCTTATATAAAAATGTAACATTTTAGGGGCGCCTGGGTGGCGTAGTCGGTTAAGCGTCCGACTTCAGCCAGGTCACGATCTCGCGGTCCGTGAGTTCGAGCCCCGCGTCGGGCTCTGGGCTGATGGCTCAGAGCCTGGAGCCTGTTTCCGTTTCTGTGTCTCCCTCTCTCTCTGCCCCTCGCCCGTTCATGCTCTGTCTCTCTCTGTCCCAAAAATAAATAAACGTTGAAAAAAAAAAAAATGTAACATTTTAGGGGCTCCAGGGTGGCTTAGTTGAACATCAGGCTCTTAATCTCAACTCAAGTCATGATCTTGCAGTTTGTGAAATCAAGCCCCACATAGGGTTCTGTGCTGACAGCTTGGAGCCTGGGGATTCTACCTCTCCCTCTGCCTCTGTCCCTCCCCCACTGGCTCCTGCACTCTCTCTCAAAATAAACGTAAAAAAAAAAAAAAGTTAACATTTTAATTGATATAACATCAAGTGTCCTGAATTTCAAAATGACTAGTTGACTCTTGAACAATGAGGTGTGTTAGGGGCACTGACCCTTACACAGTCAAAAATCCAATCTAACTTTTAACTCTCCAAAAACTTAATCCATAGATTTCTATTGACCAGAAGCCTGACTAATAACATAAACAGTCAACTGACACATATCGTGAATGTTGTATGTATTATATACTATATTCCTACAATAAAGCTAGAGGAAAAAAATTAAGAAAATCACAAGGGAAAAGCATTTACAGAATGGTATGTGCTGGGACACATCCATGTGTAAGTGGGCCAATGCAAACCCATGCTGTTCAGGGGTCAACGGTACTGCTAAACCAGCCCTTGAGAAAGTCTAGAGAGAAACAACCTCTCATCAAGGTTCCAGGCTTACTTATCATTACCAATTACTTAGTAACTAACATTTACCTGTTCATCTTTATGAGAAGGTCTTCTCAAGCTTTAAAAAGAACACTTCCTCTTAAAACAACTGGTTCTCCCCACTCCCAGTTTCTGACTCAGGTAGGTGGGGTGGGTCCTGAGAATGTGCATTTCTAGCAAGTTCCCAGGTAATGCTGCTACAGGTGGTCTGGGGAGGATACTTCTGAGAATTACTTTCTACAACACTAGACTCAGTGTGGAAATTTGTGTCCTGAGGGCCCCATTCTGCCTCTAATTGGCTATATACATCTTTGTGACAGATCATTTGGATTTCTTTGGGTCTGTTTTCTTCTGTAAAATGGAAGGGTAAGTACTAGACCACATGAAGTGTAAGAACTTTGAGTCCATCTGAGGTGGGGCCCGAGCATTTGCATTTCTAATAAATTCCCAGGTGACGCTGATGCTTCTGGTTCAAAAGCCACAGTTTAAGAACCAAGGTACTAAAGCTAACCACATGCCTATTCTATGCAATTTCGTTCTTAGGTATATACACCCAAAACAAAGTGCACGTGCTCACCAAAGTACACGTACAAGGAAATTCAGTGGCTTTACTCATACTAGCTAATAACTGGAAATAACCTAAACATCTACTGTTAGTATAAACTGGTTTTGTTTTGTTTTGTTTTGTTTTTGAGAGCACACAAGTGCGTGAGTGGGGGAAAGCCAGAGGGAGAGGGAGAGGGAGAAAGACTCTTAAGCAGGCTCCATGCTGAGCACGGAGCCGGAGGTGGGACTCAATCCCATGACCCTGGGATCATGACCTGAATCAACTGAGCCACCCACGCGCCCCTGTGCTATTTTTAAACAATGAAATACTACACAGCAGTGAAAAAAATAACTACTTCACACAATATGGACATATCTCACATGTTTAAAGCAAGACACAGTACCAACTCAACTGGGTAACTAGTCTATTATTCCGTTTATAGGAAGTACAAGAGAAAACAAAACTAATGGTGACAGAGGTCAAAATGGGAGTTTTCCTGGTGGGTAAGGGGAATTATTGGCTGGGAAGAAGGATGAGGGAGCTCTCAGGATGGAAGTGTTCCCCATATTGATCTGGGGGGTATACGCATGTGTAAAACTACAACTTCAGTAGCTGCAGACTTACGATGTTATACACACAACCTCAAAAAAATGTTCTTAAATAAAACAAGGGAGATGAGAAGTGACAACAAAATTCATTGCAACAATATCCTTTAAAAGCAACCCATATAAGCTAGATTTCCAATGAAGGCAGTGGGGCTAAGACGACCACAACAAATGTAGCTTCTGAAATTAACAGTTGTCTAGATGACCTACTGAATTATGGAGAAAAATGCTCAGTGCCTCCTGTAACATTATTCTAATCCTGATCCCAGAAGCTTCGCTGGGAAACAGAGCACAACAGATGAACCAACCATTTTATCCGAGGGCCTTCATATCTAGACCCCAAAAAACACACCCCAACTTAAAAGGTTCTAAAGGACCTGGCCCCTGGCTTCCTCCTGGCACCATCACTCACTCCTCTTTCATCCCCCTCTAGTGAAATGGGCCTTTTTGCTGCTCCTTGAGTCGGACAGCCTCATGACTTTGCATTGGCTCTTTTCCTGCCTGGAATGCTCTTTCCCCAGAGCTTCACATCACCCTCCCTCAGGTCTCTGTTCAAACACCACCTCTTCGGAGAGACTCTACTACCCATGTGGCAAATTTCGTTTAGCACTCCTAGCTAGAAAAAAAAACATCTTTTGCCTCAAACTGCTAACCTTACCTGTATTAGATATAACAACTAGACAAGGTTTGGTTTCCTCTTTCCCTCCTACTTCAAACCAAGAAAGCCCTCGCTGTATTTTGCGACCAATTGCATCATGTATCCCTCTCTTGGGCTCTCTTTATTACTTTTAATTATTACTTAAATCTTGCTCTTTTGACTTTTCTTTCTACCTTTATAGTCTTCCACTTCACACAAATACAAAGTGTCCTGTAAATACAAATGCAAGACATAATACAAGACTTTAATCCGTAGCAATCAGTGTCTTGTACAAAGCAACTCCAAAAAAAAGTTCTGATATATGAGTGGATAATGAACAGTGACAGGACATCTGGAAATATTCAGGAACACGGTAAAAGGTTTTTGTTCCAGCAGTCTGCACTTTTTAGCACAGCACCTGGTATATACGGATGGCAAGAATTATCATCAAGTGGAAAACCGAATTAACAAATATAATCAAGCCTAGATTTCACTTTTTCTCCTACTCACAAACGCCATTAAAAAAAAAACAAAACAAAACTGTTTCCAGGCCAACTATGAAGGTTAACTACGCCCCCAAGAAATAAAGAAGGCATTCCTAAGCAGCTACGAGGATGCAGTAACGCTCTACAACTGGGAGGGGACGTGAACAAGGGTCTGGAGTAACTGGGCCACTGTGGAACCGAGGACAGACGGACACTGTCAGGATTAAGGATGATACACAACATCAACAGTAACCCCGATCCCAGGAAGGCAGTGCTGAGAAAAGGCGGGGTCCGCTGGAACCCGTGGGGGCCGCGCTCTCCCAAGAAGAGTGGAGGAAGCGGAGACTGATTCTCTCACCTCTAACGCCGCCTGGGGGTCCTCGTCGATCAGAGCATCTGAGAAGCTCCGGAAAAACCTGCCAGCGAAAACAACGACATGCTCACTAAGGAGAGGGTGAGTGGGAGGGGGAGATAAAAAATAATTAGCGAAAAGAATAAAAACACGCACTTCTGGGCTGTTGCAGGTTCTGCTGCAGCTGCCGCCATCCCTAATAATCGCTGTTGCTGTTAGAGCTGCTACCACCGAGGTTACGAGCTGCGCCGCCGCCCAAGGGGGAAACTTCTGGAGAAACACAAACTGAGCTTCCGTCCTAAGTAGCCAACGAGCAGCCACGCAGCGTGCGGCGGGGGGAGGGGAAACGAAAAGCGAGCGCAGGGCGGGCTGGGACCGTGGAGGACTGAGTCTCGCGGCCGGCCGCGTCCCGTGACCAACACTCCCAGTCCCCGCCCTTCGCAGCCATGGTTACGGACGCGTGGGCTATTCATGTCTCCGCACTCCAACAGAGCCTTTGGGGGTAGTAGTTCAAAAGCATTTTTGTACCATACTGTTATTCCCCAGGAGCGTGTGACGCTTGGGAAAGTTTTGCACGTCTATTAATAATAAGCCACGTCGGGCTCCATTTTCACCACAGCTCACTATAATTCTTATCATGGCTCCCCGAGGCAGCCGAGGCTTTCATGACCTGTGACGTCATTCTGCACTACGTGTCTTTTCCGGGAGCGTAGTTCCGGCCTGTGCGTAGTTCCTGTGATTTATGCGCTGGGAATCCTAACAGACAAGGACTTGCCGGAAATCGTCCTGCCCTTGCAGATGCTAGACTGAAGGATGCACTTTGGTTCCGGTTCGCGTGTACTATTCCATTACCCAGGACTCCACAGCCGCAGGCTTTTTTCCTAGTTGGCTTCCCCGAGTGAGAAGAAAACTTGTTACGTCTAAAGGCACCAAAGGGAGGAAGGTGGCCTAATATTGTGTCAGTACTGTTTTACTTTTCCAATCTAGTCAGGACCTGTCCTCTCTCACCTCCCTTTGACACACGAAGATCTGATGGAAGCTTCTAGCAAGTTCCATGGACTAGGGGTGGAGGAAGGAGGAGGAAGTGGGAGCGAGCTGCCCAGTCAGTAGACATTAAACAAGTAAATGAACTTGAGTGTCTACTACATCCAAAATCTAAGCTAAGCCCTGGGACTCAAAGATGTTAATATCCGCTCCAGAAATTTAAACTCATTGTTTTAAATGCTAACGTGAATGGGAATAGCCATAATAGCAAGGACAGGCACTCAGCCCAAAAAAAGGTATAAGGATGGATTTCTCAAAGGTGTGATACCCGAGCCGCAGCCTCAAAAGCTAAATTAGAATTAGGACAGACAAGAACATGTGTTAGAAAAACGATGATATGAACTCTAAAATTGGTAGAGCCAAAATTCAAGTCAGGTGAAATGCCAGGTCATAAACGGCTAGATGTGGTCTTCTGAGGAGCTTGGATGTGATGCTCTTAACGATGGTAACCCATTACAGGATTTCTAACTTAAACAGGCCTTAACAGTCACATTTGCATTTTTAAAAGTATGTTATTGTCTCTGTGCTGTGGAAGAATGGTTAAAGGGAAAAGAACAGTTGTTGGGCACAACTGCTGTGTTTCAAGCCAAAATGACCCTCTTACATAGGTCAGTAATTGTAGGGATGGACAGAAAGGTAAGAGCAGAAATATGTGATGTAAAACTGGCTGGGTTTGCTGATCTTTTAGGATCAGTGCTTTTTGTGTCATATTAATAAGGCTTCACCTACTCCAAGGGCATGAGGCTAGTCTGTGTTCTCTTCTAGATGCCTTATTAATTTAGGTTTGACATCCAGGACTATGATTTACCTTGTTAATTTTTGAGGAAGGTATGAGCCTGAGATCAAAGCTCTTTTCCCCCAATATGGGTATCTGAGTGACCCAGCCCTACTTACTGAAAATGCTGTCATTTATTGTTTTGCCCATTAAATTTTTTTTAATGTTTTATTTATATATTTTGAGAGATAGAGAGCACGTGCACACGTGGGGAAGGGGCATAAAGAGAGCGGGGGAGAGAGAATCCCAGGCAGTTTCCATGCTGTCTGTGCACAGCCTGATGCGGGCTCGATCCTGTGAATTGTGAGATCATGACCTGAGCAGAAATCCAGAGTTGAACACTCAGTTACCACCCAAGTGCCCCCCACCCCACCCCACTAAATTCTTAAGGTACTTTTGTTGTCAAGTAGAAGACCATATGTATGTGGGTCTATGTGTCTAACGTTGCACCAGTACCACACTATCATAATTAATGTAGCTTTATAATGGATCTTGAGGTCCTAGAACTTTTCAAGTTTGCCTTGGCTATTCCAAATCCTCTGTATTGCCATTATTTTATACATCTTATACAATTTATTTCCACTTAGTTACAAATTTTAGAATGAGCTTGTCAACTTAAAAAAAAAAAAAAGCCTGCTGGGATTTTAATTGGACTTGCATTGGATCTGTAGATCTGTTTAGAGAAAATGGACTTCTTAATATTGAGACATAAGTATCATTCATACACCCTCCATTTGTTTAAGTGCTCTTTAATTTCCCTCAGCAGTTTTGTAAATTTCAGTGTAGAGGCATCACATATCTTTCATTAGATTTATACTTGGGTATTGGGCTTTATTTTTTTTTTTTAATTTTTTTTCAACGTTTATTTATTTTTGGGACAGAGAGAGACAGAGCATGAACGGGGGAAGGGCAGAGAGAGAGGGAGACACAGAATTGGAAACAGGCTCCAGGCTCTGAGCCATCAGCCCAGAGCCTGACGCGGGGCTCGAACTCCCAGACTGGGAGATCGTGACCTGGCTGAAGTTGGCCGCTTAACCGACTGCGCCACCCAGGCGCCCCGGGTATTGGGCTTTAAAACAAAACTTTTATTTATTTATTTTGAGAGAGAGAGAGACGGGGTGGGGGAAGAGTGAGCAAGGGAGAGGCAGAGAGGGAGAGAGAGAATTCCAGGTGGGCTCCACGCTGTCAGCAGAGCCCTGTGTAGAGCTCAAGAACTGTGAGATCATAACCTGAGCCAATATCAAGAGTCAGACACTTAACCAACTGAGCCACCCAGGCCCTCCAGTTATTTGTTTTTTTTAATGCTATTTTAAATGACATTTTAAAAGTTTTATATTTAGGGATGACTGGGTGGCTTAGTCGGTTAAGCATCCAACTTCAGCTCAGGTCAAGATCTTGCGATCCATGAATTCAAGCCCTGCATCTGGCTCTGTGCTGACAGCTCAGAGCTTGGAGCCTGCCTCATTCTGTGTCTCCCTTTCTCTCTGCCCCTCTCCAGCTTGCACTCTCTCTCTCTCACTCTCTCTCAAAAAATAAATAAACGTTAAAAAAGATAAAAGTCTTATATTCTACTTCTTTGTTTTTAATACGTAGAAACAGTATTTTTACATATTGACCTTATATATATATATATTTTTAACATTTATTATTGAGAGACAGAGCATGAGCAGGGGAGGGGCCAAGAGATGGGGAGACACAGAATCCGAAGCAGGCTCCAGGCACCAAGTGAGATCATGACCTGAGCTGAAGTCGGACGCTTAACTGATGGAGCCACCCAGGCACCCCTTGACCTTACATTTCTAATACCTTGTAGGCTCTTTTAGAATTTCTATGATTACAATTTTTCATCTGTGAATAAAGATTGTTTAAGGTCTCGTGAAATGACTATACCTTTCATTTCTTTTTCTTGCTGTCTTTCACTGGCTGGTACATCTCATATAGTGTTGAATGGAATAGTGATAATGGGTTTCCTCTCTTGGCTTTAACATCAGAGGGGAAGGCATTCAATAGCAAATGCTTTTTCTGCCTTTACTGAAATTTTCATATTTATTTTTTCTTTAAAGTGAATTACTTTGATTTTCAAGTGTTCTCTAAATGGCCAATATGCATAGGAAAAGAAGTTCTACATCAACAGCTATATTAGGGACATTAAAGTCATACTTTGCTACTAAACACTCACCAGAATTGTTTAAAAGGAATTCCAATACCAAGCCTAGGCAGGGATATGGGGCACCTATAACTGGTGTATGTTGCTAGTGGGAGTATAAATTGGTGTCATTACTTTAGAAATTTTTTTTTTTAAGATTTAAAAAAATAATCTCTACACTCTAACATGGGACTCGAATTACAACTCCAAGAGTTACATGCTCCACAGCCAGGCACCCCTAGAAAACTTTTGACACTATCTACTAAAGCTTGTCATACATATACCCTGTTACCCAAAAATTCTACCACTGGGCATATCCCCAAGAGAAAAGAGTACTTAGTTTGTATACATGAATATTGATTACAGCATTATGCACAGGAAAAACTGGAAATAAATATACTTTGATAGGAGAAAAATACTATAGAGCAATGATTAAGAATAAATTGCCAATACACACAACAAAATGTAGGAACCTCACATACATAGCTCACATACATAATGTTGAGTTAAAGAAGCCAGGGTACATCTCGATTGATTCCATTTATATGAAGATAAAAACTATTGTGAGGGATACCAGAAAGTGATCTCCTAGCTGAGAAGAGCCATGAAGGAAACTTCTTGGATGCAGGAAATGTTACATATCTTGAACCAGGTGGCAATTACGCCAATATATTCAGATGTAAAATTTTATTGAGTTGTACACATAAGATTTGTACCCTTCATGCCTCCATAAATAGGAGGTAAAGATTTAAAACAAAACCAGCAACAGTCAGAATTTGAAATTTATGACATTTACAATAGCATCAAAAATATTAAATACTGAAAAATAAACCTGACAAAGGATACACAAAAAGTATACATTGAGATTTATGAAACATTGCTGAGAGAAATTAAAGAACACCTAAACAAATGGAGATGCATCTATGGAGACTTAATATTGTTAAAATGTCAGTTCTTCCCAAATTGATCTATGGATTCAACATGATCCCAATCAAAATCCCAAAGGTTTTTTCTGTTTCAGTTGAGAAACTGATTCTGTAAATTCAGGTGGAAATACATAATTAGAATAGTCAAATCAACTTTGAAAAATAACAAAACTGGAGAACTAACACTACTGATTTCAACACACCAACCTTTGTATGTATTGGCACAAAGATCAATAGAACAGAATAGAGTCCATAAATTCACCTGTACGTATACGACAAGTGATTTTCAACAAAGGTCCAAAGATAACTCAGGGAAGATAGTTGAAAAGGATAGTCTTTTGATACTTTTTAATTGAAAGGGACAGTGTTTTCAACAAATTGAATATACGAAAGCAAAAAAAGTGAACATCCAATACATACCTTGCATCATCTATAAAAATTAACTCAAAATGGATCATGGGCCCAAATGTAAAATTTAAAACTATAAAACGTCTAGAAGGAAGAAAACCTTAGTGACTTGGGATTAGGCGAAGATTTGTTAAATATGACACTAACAGCATGACCCTTAAGAAGTTGATAAATCAGACTTTACCAAAATTAAAAGGTTTCTGCACTTTAAAAATACTTGCGAATCATATAGCTGATGAAGAACTTGCATCCAGAGTACATAAAGAGTTGTCAAAAAATCAGTAATAAGAAAGCAACAGAATTTTTGATGGACAACAAATTTTAACAATCATTTCATCAAAGAAAATATATGGATGTCACATGAGCACATCAAAAGATGCTCAAAATCAGGGGCACTTGGATGCAGGAGCACTTGTATCGCAACCAAACTCCTGGGGCAGCACAGACAGTGATACAAAGCCTAGTGTTTAGTGCTTGGCAACAGTGGCTACAATTTCTCTACAAAATCACTTGTGCAGTTTTTTCCTAGCTGTTTGACTCAGATTGACCCCGATTCTCTAGTCCTTTTGTCTGTTCTATGAACTATACAATATTCTTATAATAAAATTTCTTTATGCTAAAAACCAGAATCCATCTCTATTGCTAAGGACCCAGAACTCAAACTGGAAGACAATTTGGTATTTGGAAGTGGAATTCTCCAAAACTGACCCTGGTATGTTGTATAACTGACCGGGTATGTATAAAAGGCAGGATGAAAGGTACTGAGGACACAACTATTCCAGGATGGGAAAATGGTGACCCTGGGACAGGGCATCAAACTTATATCATCAAATGGTGTGTTCTAAAGCTGACTCTGGAAAGAGTATCCTGAGTGCTCATACTGGATGTGGCTGTGGAGGACAAGAAACCAGGGGGACACAGCTGATCTGAAAAAGACGACTGCGTATGATCTCAAACATCCTGGGCATGAAACTGGATCGGGCAACAGGATGGGACTTTGATCTCTCTTTGGGAGAGAAATACATGTTTTATGTAGGCATGAGCATTTTTGAAAGTGTCTGTAAAGAAAGATGCGTGTGGGTGATGGTAGGCCACACCATTCTCCCTCATTTCTTGCTGGAGAGCCCCGATTTTGTTTGGCACCATACACATCTAAGTCATTCATGGTAACCCTACTTCCTTTGTTTAGGAAGGGGTATATGACAAATCTAGCCAACGAGCTCTGAAGAGACGGCTGTTCAGGGTATTCTGGGAAAGATCTTCTGACAAACAGAAAACTAGAAGGAACTACTGCAGCTATCTGGCAAGTATGGCAGAAGCCATCCTGGAAACTAAAGCAAAATGCTGAGGGTTGGAAAGCAGAGAGGGAAGAAACCTGGTTACTATCACCCGAGTTCCTGAATTAACTAACCTGGAAACCTAACTCCAGACGTCTTATTTTGTACTATTTAATAATTTTAAATTGCGTTTTTGTTTCATGCAACTGAAAGCACCCCAATCCGAACTGACAGGATTTGGAGAGTAATATTTGAAGATAAGGCTGATGGGACCAAGAAGAGGTAAGACCATGCAGGACATCAACTCTGAGGACAGTGAGGAAGAGCTTGACACTAAAGGATTTGACATAATGAAATTGGAATAAACATTAAAAAATTTTTTTAAATAAAAAAATTAAAATTAAAAAAAATGAAAGCAATAAATTGAGAACTTAAAGTAACAGTGAGTTGGGGCACCTGGCTGGCTCAGTTGGTTGAGCATCCAGCTCTTGATTTTGGTTCAGGTCATAATCCCAGGGTTGTAAGATCAAGCCCTGCATTGGGTTCCATACTGAGCGTGCAGCCTGCTTAAGATTCTTTCTCTCCCTCTGCCCCTCTCCCCTGCTCACACACACTCTCTCTCTAAAATTTAAAAAAAAAAAAAAATGTTTCTTGAAAAAAAAAATAAAGTTCAGGGTGAGTTATAAAAGGTTAAATGTTGGAAAGGTCAAGGAAGATAAGGACAGAAATCTGGCATATGGAAATTAACTACTAGTTAGTGACCTTTGCAACAGTAATTTCAGGGTAATAGGGTAAATGCAATACTATAGAAGGTTAAAGAATGAATGGGAACTGAGAAAACATCAGGTTTTTAGGTTAGGACAGTGAGAGTAACATCACAGGCCAGAGAGCTAGCTATGCTCCTGTTCAGGAGTTCAATATGAGGAGATTATGTTAGGGGATGCATGGCTAGCCAGAGTTCTAGAGGAGAAAGAACTTTGCCATGACTTTCTTAGGGTGCTTAGCTGGGCCTAAAAATCAAACTAACAGTTTAAAGAAGGAAAACATACCTATTTATTTTAATGTTTTACATGATGTGGGAGCCTTCATTTGGAAATGAAGATTCAAAGAAATGTTAAGCCTAAGTGTTTTTATACTAGGTTTGATAAAGAATGGGAAGTCATGAAAAGTGACAGAAGAAAAGGGTATGAACTAAGGGTAGTAAACTGAGGGAAATTTAGCAAGGCCTATTTGTTCAGATTCTTTTCTGCATTCCTCTGACTTCAGAGATTAAAATGCTCCTTTTAAAATCCCATTTTTTTTTTTTTTTTTTAAATTTTTTTCAACGTTTTTAATTTATTTTTGGGACAGAGAGAGACAGAGCATGAACGGGGGAGGGGCAGAGAGAGAGGGAGACACAGAATCGGAAACAGGCTCCAGGCTCCGAGCCATCAGCCCAGAGCCTGACGCGGGGCTCGAACTCACGGACCGCGAGATCGTGACCTGGCTGAAGTCGGACGCTTTACCGACTGCGCCACCCAGGCGCCCCTTAAAATCCCATTTTTGAAGAATATTAATTGACATGACAAAATGAGTAAGTGTGTAAGTTACTGCTAGGTACAGAGGTATTGCATTGAGATTTTAATTTTCTTCTCTTTTTCTGGTTCTATGTTTTCTAAGTTTAACAATTAACTGATCTGATTTCTAATTAGAAAACTTTTTTATTTATTATTATTTTTAATTTTTTAATGTTTATTTATTTTTGAGAGACAGAGTGTGAGTGGGGGAGTAGCAGAGAGAGGGAAACACAGCATCCGAAGCAGGCTCCAGGCTCTGAGCTGTCAGCACAGAGCCCGATGCGGGGTTTGAACTCACGAACCGTGAGATCATGACCTGAGCTGAAGTCAGACGCTTACCAACTGAGCCACCAGGCGCCCCAGAAAACTTGTTTTTTAGAGTGTGTTGAATATTATTGCTAAGAAAATTTTATTGTTTTCTAATTTATAGAGCTTGGCAATCCACGTGTGCCATGTAGAAGCTGCCGTCTGGCATAGCAGAAAGGAAAACTGAGAGGAGGAACTGCATTCAGCAATTCTAATCTGACCAATGGAGCTTATTATACGAATACTTAATAGCATTGCAAATACCAACAACATTTTCTGTATACTTCTTCTTAAGAAATATTTGCTTGAAAACACAAACACTGAGAACTTTTACATGATTTATTTAATAATAAACCAATTAAAGATACAAAAACGTTTAGAGGCTTCCAAAATTTAAATTTTTGCTTAAATACAAATTCACTCTGTAATATGAAAACATAGAACAAGAGACCTCTAAACATGATTTTTTTCATCTACAAAAGTTTCTCCTTTGCTGTACTAGAAAATTTGCAGAAAACAATTTTTCTTGTGAAATTAAATGTACATTATTTACAGTTGAAAAGTAATCTAAAAACTATTTCATTTCCGAGACTCAGATATATATGTATATTATCTTTGTACGCAACCCCCCCCAACTCCCAATAAAAAAATGATCCAAAATATAAAGCAATTATGCTTTTATAGCAACTGACTACTCGGCCAGATGAGCCCAAGGTGTGGTTGCTTTCTGGGCCCTTAAGAAAGATCCTTGACTCTTTCAGAATGGCAGTACATCATTTAGCACTCAGCAATGTAAGTTTACTGATGGGCCATGGTACACAGTGGCCTAAAAAGTTAATGAACACAGTATTTAGGAAGAATTCAGATACATAGCAGATCTTACAGATAACAGAAGAATGAATTTTGTAGGTTGTAGGGCCAGTTATTTTTCTGCAATATGTTAGCCATATTTACATTAAGAAATAAGCTGATAATGTTTTAGTTGATATAACTTTAAAATATAGGAGCTAGAATCATTAAATTTAGAACCAGAAAGGAGCCTGAAGATCATCTCATCTAATCCAACATATCCCTTCCTTTTATGGGAGAACTGAGGCCCAAAAAGATCCAGTGGCTTTGCCCAACATCACACAACTAATTAGCAGAAGAGCCACTCTTAGGCTGACGCTTTTATACTATCCTGCTTCTGAAACAGGTTCAGCCGTATCATAGGCAACTTTCAATTTTTAATGTTGTTTTCTACATCTTCATAGTTCCTTATACAGTGCAACCAACTAAAGTCAATCTAACTGAAATCATAATTTTAACAAAGTATAAAATAGCTGTCTTGCATTTGAAAGGGTCAAGACTTTAACTTACGCAAGTGGAATGAAAATGGTTCCTATATAAATCTCCTGTTGCCTTGTATTTAAGTACTGTATTTACAAAAGAATCAGAAAAACTAATACCATGTAAAATTAAAAAAGAAACTTAAAAAATGCTTATGGTATAGCAACTGAAAAAAATCTGAAAAGAATGTCTTCATAGTATAAAATGCCTGTTCCTTCACAATTGAATTCTGAAACATTTGCACAACAAAGAGAAACACTTGGGTACCCTCCCTCATCTAACAAAGTCAAAATTAACTCTAAATTAATATTTTTAACAATTAACTACAAAATTAGGAACATCTGTAGAATTTATCTTAGAATCAGTTTGAATACAACTGGAAATGTTCAATTAAAAAACAATCATCCATAATTCCTTTGGTATATTAATTAAAAAGAGTTGGGTTCCAGCAATTCATTTTGTTTCACAGCTACCTGAGAGGCAAATCCATTGGAATTGGATACCACCATCACATAAGGCTGTGGCTGTTGCTCAGTCTTCTCAATGTCTTCTTTCAAATGATCTTCAACTTCCTTTTTCTCTACTTCCTGTATAAGAGTTTTTGTTTCTTGAGCTTTGATAACCGAAGTGATTACAGTGCCAGGTGGGTGAGCAACAAGTTGTGAACTTCGAGGAGAAAAGGTCACCACAGGAGTAGTAGCACTGAAGGACGGAGATGAAGCCATACTGACGGTTCCATTGCAAATCGATTGAACATTGCTAGTAAGTACCTGCTGTACATGGGCAGGGCTCAAGACAATCGAAGGAGGGGAGCCTGGCTTCTGTGACTGCAGCATGACATTTTCTTTCAGTACTGTCATGGGCTGTGAGGATGGAATGGCTTGTAAAATAAATTTCTGAGATCCAGCACCTGATGATGGATCTGTGCTGGCTATCACTGTTGTGATTGGCACTGTCTGGAGTGTTACTGTATGCAAATGCTGATTCCCAGGAGACACAACCACTGGAACTTGGGTTGGAGCCTGTATAGTCCTATTGAGATTATGAAATAAAAGAAAATCAGCATATTCTACACAACTGAAAACTTTTTTAACATTTGAAGTCATTTTGACAAAATATGAGTTACACATTTCAAATGCTACTCCCTGTATTTTCAACACAACATAAACATCATACCAGACCCTGTATTATAATGGAATGTCCAACACAAAACTCTCAGGCCATTAACTATGATACCATCTGCTGTACAAAGTGCCACATTAATACAAATGGGGAAGCAATTTTGTTGGGGAAGGAGGAGGATATCAAAATGCTTGGCAAAGAAGTTATTATGAACTGCCTGAAAGAAAATTAGAAATTTTATTATTTTTTTTAAGTTTATTTTTGGAGAGAGCGAGCAAGAGCACAAGCATGAGCAGGGGAGGGGCAGAGACAGAGGGAGACCGAGAATCCCAAGCAGGCTCCATACTGCTAGTGCAGAGCCACATGCGGGACTCGAACTCAAACCATGAGATCATGACCTGAGCTGAAATCAAGAATCAGATGGTTAACCAACTGAGCCACCCAGGCACCCCAAGAAAATTAGGTATTTTCAAACAAATGTATTAGATTCACTCTCATTATTTTTAATACTTGAGGGATAATATCATCCACATGTTCATCCACAATTACCAGAATTCATATGATTGTAATTGTTTTCAACCTGTTTCTCTATATATAGAGGGAAAATGCTCAATTTAAAAAATAACAAACCCTGTCTTAAATGTATATTGAACTATAAGAAGAAATTTAATAGTTCACAGTTCATATTGTATTACATAAAACGAGTCATGAATATAATGAACTCATGGGGGTTCTTTAGGTTGGCATAGAGAGCAAACAATAAGGGCAAGCTTTGGCAAAAATAAATGGAAGCATGTTTCAGCAGTTTTCTCAGCTCAAATAATCTTTAACATAAAATCCTTTAATGTACATCAAGCTTACATAAGGTTGTTAATGATATTGTGAGTCAATCCAATTTTAAAAGTTCACTGGTGTGAAAATTATTGTTATGGCCTTTGTTAATATCAAACAAGCGCGGCTGAAAACACTCAGCATCTGATCTCAACTGTTTTCTCTTAATTCTATGAAGCTATTATACAGAAGATAGATGACTGCTACTTCAAATGGTCAACAGCTAGGCTGGTACCCATCACCCAAATGTTAATCATTGCACACAGATTATTATAGGCAAATTTTATACGTTACAGTTATGTGGCTTGTTACATATGTGAGAAATAAAATTCTGGAGAAAACAAATGGGTTAGCTAGGTAGACATATGAAAAGAAAACTCAGTGCAGCTTAAGAGAAGTTCAAAGCAAGTGGAAAGACACAGGATGACTAGATCCTACCCACTGTGGTAGGATTCTGATTTCCAAGTTCAGATTCCAACCAAGCCACCTCTGTGACAATCAGCCTAGAGCAGGATGTTAGCAGCTCTTTTGAAGGATGGAGTTAGAAGAGAATATGAGCCGGGTAATGAAGATTTAATAGGTGGACAGGCTATGACTAGAAATAAAGGCCAGATATACTGATAATATTGGCAGGCAAGAAAAGAGTTGGAAGGATACAGAATAACTTTGGGATCCAGGCAGCTTTTCCAAAATACACTGTTCTTCCTTCTTCCCCTTGCCTACCTGAATCAGGATATCTTGGGTGGGTATCTTGGAGCCTGGGTATGTTAACTGACCCTATAGCCAGATATCATTTCTTAAATTAAGGGCTCCCCATGACAAGAGTTCATGGCCATGTACATGTAAATAAGATAGCACACGGCATATAGTAAGCACACAGATAGTATCTATAAATATGTACAGCCTTGCCACCCTGTAAGTTCTATTATCCCCATTTTACATATAAAAATTTAATGCACAAAGAGAGTGAACAGCTTGCATAAGGTGACCAGCTATATAAGAAAAGAGGCCAACTGCTGCAAGACCTTTGTGCTTGCCCATTACAACACACTGCCACTTCTTCAGTCCCAAATAAATTCAGCTAAAGATGAATACTGTCTTTTCTATCTTTAAACTGTGGGCAGTTACACACCTTTAATACACAACTCCTTTTTCCTCTTTTCCTCATTCAGGTGTGGCACAAGCAATAACGTACTTGGAAATTTTCCATATTGCTAACCAGGGCTACCACTAGACTTTCAATGCTTTTGTTCAAACTAGAAAAAGACATCCTTTTCTCCAAACACCTGACTGTCCTCTGCCGGAAAATATATATACTCATTTATATATATATATAATGTAAGTATACTGGCTTATTTGAACAAATTCTAAAATAAGTGATTTTCACTAATACAAAAATTCAGAGATTAAAGGTAAAATATCATGCAGCCTTTTCCCAACCACAGAAAATTTTAATTATTTTTTTCTTAGTTAATGATTAAACTGTCAGTTGTGTCTGGTTATATTATATAACAAAGGTTATGTTACAGTTAACTACTTTATAAAATTTCCTACACTGCTTGTAACCACTGGTATATACTGGTAATTTAAAATTCCTCAAACTTTCTGAGACTAAGAAAGGTATACAATGTAACATTTAGTTCTTATTGCATATCTACTTAGATGTCAAGGAAATGTCATTTAACTGTTATGATCACCTGTAACACCATTAACTGTTAAGATCACCTTTATTTTAGAGATGAGGAAACAGACTCAGAATAGTTAATTAATCCAATTCAATGTCACATCTAATAATTGACAAGGTTGAAGGGCTGAAAAGTTACGCCTATAGTCTTCCTACTTCATTACTTTGCTTTTAAGATAATTTGCACATTATACATTTTTTGAGGCTAAGTGATTTAAAAGACCCTAAGACAAACTACTGGTGCTTGAATAAATATTACAGAGAAAAAAATTATGTTAGGTTGGTATGTGGACTTGCAAATTTATCAAGGGACAATTTCAGGAAAATATTTTACCAGAGGTTTACTTTTGTTGTAGCTTCTTTGAATAACATGAAGCCAGAGTCAAAATTAAAGCACATATAAAATTAAAGCAGAGTAAAAACTGAGCACATATACCATAAATCATTTAGAAAAGCTTAATAGATTTCAACAGACATACATGAAATTATGTGAGATAAAAAGATATGAGCAAAGGAAAAACTGAGAAAAGAAAAAACATGTTGTTACTTCATTGTAAATGACTGGTAATTCATGAGAATCATGTGACTCAACAGGCAGGGTGGCAAATCATGAGCTCACTGCTTTGGACTAAACTTCTTGCATTAAAACACTGTCTTCACCACTTACTAGATGTGACCAGGTTCCTTGGCCTCTCCTGGCCTTGGCTTCCTCATCTGTCAAATAGGAATACTACTACCTATATCTCATTGATAAGTTAGGATATTAGACATTAATATATGGAAAGCATATAAAATACAGAGAGTGCTTTGAAAATGTCAGTTCTTATTGATATATTCACTGAATATTCTAAGTCCTATAAATTTTTTTTAATGTTTATTTTCATTTTTGAGAGAGAGAGACAGAGCATGAGTGGGGGAGGGGCAGAGAGAAAGGAAGACACAGAATCTGAAGCAGGCTCCAGGCTCTGAGCTGTCAGCACAGAGCCCAATGTGGGGCTCGAACTCACTAACCGTGAGATCATGACCTGAGCTGAAGTTGGACGCTTAACCGACTGAGCCACCGAGATGCCCCCCCCTTTTTATTTAATTTTTAATAATTTTAAGTCCTATATATTCCATTTTCTCTTAGCTACAGATATTTAAGTGGTCTTTGTTTTTATTAATAAGTAGTTATAAAATTAAGAAAAATGTAGCCAAATTACTGCTATTTTACTTAGGAGTAATAATACGACAGTTATTTAGGAAAACCTCTCTATTCTTAAGAACTGTATGTTGAAATGTTTAGAAATAAAATGTCATAATGATGTCCACTTACTTGACAAATAACCTAGCATGAAAAAGGGTAGAAATAGAGAGAAAACAAATAAAGCAAAATGCTATCAACTGTGAATCCAGGTGGATTTAAATATGTGAATATGTGGATTTAAACTGTGAATCCAGGTGTTCATTGTACTATTTCAGCCTGTTAATATTGTGAAATTTTTCATGATGAAAAGTTCAGGTAATTATAAAAAATACAAATAAAAAATAAAGAAATCACTAAATAAAAAAATAATCTAATGAAAAATGATTCTAATAATGCATTAAAATTTCAGAGTAATATGTACAATTTGCTTGAAATTTACTTAACACCTTTTCTTTCTTTCTATATAATGGAAAAGAACAATAGAAAAACCGGAGTAATTATATTCATTATTCATTAACTTTGGCCTTAACACATCCAGTAATTTCAGGGAATAAAATGCATTCCATTAGAGGCTTAACTGCTTTAAAATAAGTAGGATTTTTGAGAGATACAAATAAAAGATACAACCAAATGTGGGAACAATTTTTTTTAAAGTCAAAGGAATGATTAAGAATGTGTGTATATATATAAAAAAAGAAAGTGTGTATATACATACATATAAATAGAAAATGATTTATTCAATAAGGAAGTATGTTTTAAACTCTGAAAAGTTGAAGTTTTTAATTTCTTCATTATATAAGCAGTACACTTAGAGAACTCATTATTCCGAGAGGAGATAAGAATGAATATATACACTATTTCAAAATAAAATCTATAAATCTGAAGGGGTGTTATGTGATAGACACTATGTTAAGCAGAAGGACAATGAATAAAATGTGGCTCCTGCAGGGTTACACGTATAGGAGGAGACGAGCATTAAAGTCAACTGAAACACCTGGTTCAAGTCCCAGATTGAGCTGCACTGCACACAAGCAGTCAGCTTTACCTGTGGAAGGCAAGGAAGGAATCATGAGCAGAGAAGTGAGAGCTGGTAGCGGAGCTCCAGAAATTTAACTGCAGTCTGTGTGCAACATGAATCTAACAAAAGTTGCAAGAAAGTAGCATAGCAAAGCTGTGACTAGTAGTCTTATATAACAGGTTGGACTCCAGAGAAAAAATACTGGAGGCAGGAAGCAGGCAGGGAGTCCACAGAACAATCAGGGACCTTAGAAATGAAAATTCGGAAAAGTACACCAAAAGACAGTTTGCAAATCATGGATAAGGAGTGTAATTATAGCATTTTAATATCTAGCACTGAGTATTATTCAGAAATTGACATTCAGAGTAATAAAGTATCCAATACAGTATCACAATTTAATATCCATCAGAGCTAGAGTTCTGTGGACTTTTTTTATTGCAAGGTGGGGGGATTTGTTTTTATTCTCAAGGTGTAAAAAAAAGATGCTAAAAAATAACTGAATCACTCCACGAAGGGGGTCCTAGTGATTAGCTTATGACTATTGGATGTTTCCTATTAACACGAATACACACAATGATAAGACGACAGAGCCTAGAAACCAATGGGAGGAATCACGTACTTCCAACTAGATACTCAGTTATCACACAAAACCAATAGGACGTAGAGGAAAATAAAACATTAAAAAGAAAATAGATAAATAAGTACTCCTTTAATAACAGTGAAAGACTGATCCTTCCTGTCCAATTAAAATGGGACAAATGTAACCTTTCTACTCCTTGCAAGTCAATTTTCACGATGCCACAAGTTTAAATGGACCATACAAGGAAGACTAAAACATCTAACTCTGTCTTGATTCTGGGTAATGCTTCTTACCTCAAGATCAACTGAACAAAAATCCAGCATTTATATTCAGGAATATACAAATGTTAAGACTGAAGTCAGCTAATAAAAATAATCAAAGAATCATTTTTATTGTATTTGGACGGGCTCCTATATTTTATTGTAATTCACATTCTGGAAATTCATGACGGTAGAAAAAGAGAATGTTACAAATGTCCATCTAATTTTCTGCCTTTCCTCTTTTTCCCCATTATACATCAATGAGACCAGTCCCAAATGCTGCAAAAGACCAGTTTAAAGCAGACAGGATTTTCTTGATCAATTTGTTGTTTCATCTTTCCCAGGGTTATGAGATAAATTTGATTTTATTGCTATAAAACTATTTTTCCAACTTCTGCTACTCTAAAAGCCCAAAAAATTAGATTCTTGGCCTCTTTGAACTTTAAAACTGCTCCGTGATAAGATCTTCTCAAGGAGTAATGTTGTTTCTTCGAACTCACTATATTCCAGAAGGTCATGATTGTCAATTTATGTTAAATTTTTACAGCTTCTGACTTTGAAAGGAAGGTCTGAAACCATTCTCTGGAGTTTCTAATATGTGGATTGCTTCTTGTATGGATCAATCCAATCGTACAAAGGTACAGTAGACTAGACTTAATAGAATAACATCAAGTATGTCAAAGTTTAAAAACAAGGAATCACTGATAGAATCAGGATTGATGTCATCTGCTGCTGAAAACAATCTGTTGAATAAGATTTCTAGCTTGAAATCAATACAATTTTTATTCTCACTTCTGAATCCTAACGTATTTAACTAATAATGGCTCTCTGGTCAGAAACATCACATAATGAAGTGCATCAATAACTTTATAGTTTTCTCACCTAATACTCTGAACGGAAGAATTTAATGTTTCATCCTGCATGCTACTGGTTACGGTTGCTTCTCCTTCTGGGACAGCTTGTACTGGCTGTACTACATGAATAGTCCGGAAGAGCTGGGTAGGATATGGAGACTGTGTGGGCTGCACTGTCCTCAGAACTTCTGATGGCTGTGCAGCTTCTGCAGGATCTTTGGGTTTTGTAGCTTTAGAATTTCCCGGCTTTAGAACTGTAGTGGCTCCTCCTTTTATCCCTGGACTTGAGGATACTCTCGATCTGCTTGCTTGGCTCCTACTTGAAGTAGTTGTTGAAGACAGTGATGGATCTGAAGACTCTATGCTGGAACCTGGATCCTCATCATCTATATAAATAAGATCTTTTGGCATTTCCTTGAACTGATACACCAAGCGCTGACCTTCCACTTTTGCCAGAATACCCCTTTGGTAATAGTACCTATTCAAAGCAGACAATTTTATCAATATTTTATTCAATTAAACATAAATTAAAATGATATTCAACAACATTAAAAATTCCCTAATAACAGAAGTCTCAAGTTGGAAACAAGTGGAAGAAGAATTTCAAAATGAAGGGTAGTTACTTTATATAAGATAGTATAATTAAACATACTGTTTTCTTTAAAAAAAAAAATTGTTTTTAATGTTTTTATATTTGAGAGAGAGAGAGAGAGAGAGAGAGCACAAGTAGGGGAGGGGAAGAGAGACAGAGACAGAATCTGAGGCAGGCTCCAGGCTCCAAGCTGCCAGCACAGAGCCTGATGCAGGACTCAAACCCACGAACCATGAGATCATGACCTGAGCCAAAGTCTGACACTTAACCAACTGAGCTACCCAGGGGCCCCTTCTCTTTTTTTTTTTTTTTAGTGTTTATTTATTTTTGAGAGAGAGACATAAAGAGAGAACACAAGCAGGCAGGGGAAGAGAGAGAGGGAGACAGAGAATCCAAAGTAGGCTCCAGGTTCCAAGCCGTCGGCACAGTGTCCAACATGGGGCTTGAACTCATGAAATAGCGAGGTCATGACCTGAGCCGATGTTGGACGCCCTGCTGACTGAGCCACCCGGGTGCCCCAAACACATTCTTTTCTAAATATATATAAAACACACATACTTACATAGAAAAACCCTTATTGCCAACTAAACCTAAAACCAGTTCTGATGAGGAGATTGTTGATAAAGTATATGGATTATACAGTGACCTATCTAGTTCACTTTTCTTCATCTCCCCTTCTTCCAACTTGCCGGAATACTCAAATCTACTACAAACCTCAAGAATTTAGGGGCTTTGTGTGGCTCAGTTGGCTAAGTGTCTGACTTTTGGTTTCAGTAAAGGTCATGATCTCATGGTTCACAGGCTGGAGCCCTGCGTTGGGCTCTGTACTGCCTTGTGGAGCCTGCTTGGGATTCCGTCTCCATCTCAGAGAGCAGGAATTAGAGCAGGGAAGGAGCACAGAGGGAGACAGAGGACCCAAAGTGAGCTCTGTGCTGACAGCAGACAGCCCAAAGTGGGGCTTGAACCCATGAACCCTGAGATCATGACATGACCCAAAGTCTGACACTTAACCAACCGAGACACCCAGGCACCACGATGATTGCTACTTCTGGTAAATCTTTCTCAAATAGATGTGTATCTTGAGAGAGAGACAGCACAGAAAAAACAAACTAATAGTGAGCTTAAGAATAAAATGATACCCTAGTTCAAAATTTCACAGTATCTAACATTATTCTTGAAGCATTTATTCAGGTATATAGATCATATCTGAGATTTACATTTAAAATCTTGGGGCGCCTGGGTGGCTCACTCAGTTAAGCATCTAACTTTGGCTCAGGTCATGACCTCACAGTTTGTGGGTTTAAGCCCCACATCAAGCTCTGTGCTGACACTCAGAGCCTGGAGCCTGCTTCGGATTCTGTGTTTCCCTCTCTCTCTACCCTCCCCCACTTACACTCTGTCTCTCTCTCAAATAAACGTTAAAAAAAAATTAAAGAAAATAAATAAAAATGCACCCTCTTATTAAGTACTTGCATTACCACTATTTGTTAACTTTGTGCTGAATTCAAGTTTAATGGCTCCAAACATATGACTCCTGTGGTCAATTTAAATTTCTGTTGATGGTTTGCATTTTTTAGTCCCTTTATAAGGAAACTGTCTGTTATTTGCATGAAAAAAATTTTTTGAAGGAAAACATTTTCCTAGATTGGAGTCAGATTTCAATTTAAATACATACTGATTTTTTTTTTTTTTTGAGAGAGAGAGAGACAGAGAGGGAGGGAGGGAGGGAGGGAGGGAGGGAGGGAGGGAGGGAGAGAATGAATGCATGCACAAGGGGAGGGGCAGAGAGAGGGAGACAGAGAATCCCAAGCAGGTTCGAGGTTTTGCACTGTCAGCACAGAGCCTGACCTGGGCCTCAAACTCAGGAACTGTGAGATCACGACCTGAGCTGAAACCAGAAGTCAGATGCTTAAGCAACTGAGCCACCCAGGCACCCCTAAATACATACTGATTTCTGTAAGTTGTGTGGTTTTAGTAATTCAATAATAAAATTCACCATTTTTGTAATCCTCTAACTTTTTAGAAGTTACCTACTTTGTAGTATTTAGGAAATAATATTCTTAACATAACGAACTACAAAAGCTTCATGTACCTGAGAGCTCTTCCCATGGTCTCGTAATTCATGTCAGGTTTGTTTTTGTGCTTTCCCCACAACCTGGATACTGCTTTGGAATCTACCAGTTTAAAAATGCCTTTTTCTCGCTGGGTCCATTTGATATATTTAGGACAAGTAGCTTTGTCCTGGAGCAGTGCCAGTAAAAACTCCCAAAGATAAATTGTGTTTCCTGAAACAAAAGCAATTTCTGTTGAACTGATTACAATTTCATTTGAAAGAGCAAAATTAAACACAACTAAAAGTCTTATGTAAGATGTCTGGACAGAGCAATCTTGGCAATTAGATTTGTGATAACTTAGGGAGAAAAAAAACACTTTGAGAGGAATTTTTTCTTACCTCTTTAAGAACCATTACCTAAGAAAAACAGTGAAAAAGAGTTGTACAAAACATTCAATAGTTGTTCTTTTTATATCAGAGCAAATGGATTGACCTTAATTTTTTTCATATTTGGGCAGCAGTTATGAAAATATGAAAACTTCAAAACAGTATTATAAAGTGTCTATGAACTGAAAGGCTAACCTGGCTGAACTCTCCCAAGAGACTCATTATTAAATGAAAGGACACACAGGTACATAAAAAAATCTCTTGAATGGAAAAGTGCCAACTGTACTTTATAAGCATGTGGCAGCAATAAGATCCATTTCAATAAGTCAAGAGAGCTGGTAGTTTTTCCTTACAAAATGCAGATATTTTAAAGCAATCTAACTGTTACTTGACCTATAAGTATTACAAGGAAATTATAGTACTTACCCTTACCATCTTTATTTTTCTTCTTCACAGATATGTTCGGCGTAGTGGCTGGGGAATCTGGTCGTGGAGGTTTTGTTTTTCTCCCTGAAAACAGAACAGCTCTGTGTAAGTATTTGCCCTCAAAAGTGAAAGAGAATGAACAATTTAGCTGTTTATAAATGCTATTTGGTCATTTATCTTAAATTTTAATGCTTTATACATGGATCACACATAATGGTCTCCTAAATGCTATTTACTCAAAAGGAAAATAACTTCAGTGAAATTTTATCATTAGCATAGGTTAGAGCACAAACACTTTATGTATATATCAGCTCATTTATAAAAATAAGGTTAAGTTTAAAACATTATATCTTGTCTTCGAGGGAACAAAACTGACAATGCTTTCTTAAAATTTGGGGGAACATTCTTGACGTTGATAAGACTGGGGCTCAAAAAATAAGCCATACAAGTTTGTCTGTTGGTTACATAAGCTTTTTATGGTAGGAGAAGTTGACTTTTAGCTTTTCTCACATGTGCATACACGTAATTCTCAAATACTAGAAACGTCCCAAAACTTTAGAGATAGAAAAATATGTGAGGCAAAATTTTGGTGAACCATATAGTCTATTTTTATTTTCCTATGTATTTTTAATCATCTTATTTTTCTGTATTTCTTTTAATTCACACAAAACAGTTTTGCACATTATATAAATTATAGTTATGCTTCATTCAATCTCTAAACAAGTCCATTCCAACAGTGTTAAATGTAGTTTGTGCAACCTTAGTCTGGCTCAACCAACTATTCTAAAGCCTTGTTTGTGATCTTCTTTTGCCATTTCTCTAGGAACACAACTTGGTGGCAATGTTGCCTGAGATTTAGGTTGAGATGATCATGCTGTTCGAATAGACTACCGTTCTATACATAAGAAACCAATGAAGATTAAGCATAAATGGACACCTTAGTTAGCATATTTTGTCCCAACATTCTTCAGGCTCTATCTGGTCTAGGTCACAAGGGTAAATTCTGGATTAGTGCAAGGTAGAGCAAGAACTTAGAAGAACAGAATTCTAGAGATAAAGTCATTAGGTTAGTTAAGAACACATCCCCAAGCTGAATAGGAAAAATTTCTAAAGGTGCATAAGAGGATCAAAAACAGATCACTTTTGAGGAGTGATCTATACATAAGAAACCAATGAAGATTAAGCATAAATGGACACCTTAGTTAGCATATTTTGTCCCAACATTCTTCAGGCTCTATGTGGTCTAGGTCACAAGGGTAAATTCTGGATTAGTGCAATGTAGAACAAGAACTTAGAAGAACAGAATTCTAGAGATAAAGTCATTAGGTTAGTTAAGAACACATCCCCAAGCTGAATAGGAAACATTTCTAAAGGTGCATAAGAGGATCAAAAACAGATCACTTTTGAGGAGACTGGGTGGTTCAGTTGGTTAAGCATCCAACTCCCCTGCTCTCACAAAGTCACTCTTCAGGCCCCTCTCAATGCATAAATATAAAACCTAGTCAGCCAGGTATCGTGACTTCCATCACTGCAGGAATCTGCAGAGAACAATTCATGAGGCAGACACCTCTGGGTGACCACGTTAATGATAACAAATACTAGAAGTGAAGATATTAGAAATATTAGTTAGCTCCTATCCCTCCTACCCTCTTATTTTATGCTTTCTATTTACCTACCTTTTCTGATATCATTTTCTTCTTCCCACTGTTTTCATCACTAGTTTCAGTCAAGACAGAGACCGTTAGTAAACCTATCCAATACCCATCCTTTCCACTGGCTTCCTTACTATTCAAGATGGCAATGTGCACAGCTTCATGTGAGTTATACATTAGTTGGGTATAGAATTTTTGGTTGACAGTTATTTCTTCTTAATACTTTGAAGATAGCCAACACTCCCATCCTCTACTGGGAGCTTCTAAGCTGCCAATCTAAAAATCAATCCTCTTCAAGTTTCTCCTCTGGTTAGTTCGTTGTTTCTTCTTCTTCCTCTTCTTCTTTTTTGGGCGGGGCGAGGGGAGTGCTGTGTTTTGCATTTTCTATAATGTATTTAGATCTGGACTTCTTTTAGTTATGCTACTCAGGATTCAGCATGCTGGGATGTCACTTTGGAAAACTCTCAGTCATTACCTTTGAATGCTGCCTCCTCTTGCTCTACATATTCTCTTTTTCTGGACCTTTGATCAAACATGTAGACCTTTTCATTCAATCCTCACATCTCTGACTTCCATGTTTTTTATTCTACATCAGATCTATATTGGAACTCATTATTGCTTTTAAACAGTGACTAATCTGCTGTTTAACCTATATATTATGTGTTCTACTTGGTTCCTTATGACATCAGTCTTCCACTATTAATTAGGATGTTAGTCTTTCACGTTAAAAATAGCTTTACAAAGTATAACAGATATACAATAAATTGCATATGCTTAAAGTCTATAAGTCGGTATCTTCCAACATGTTTTTACCTGTGAAATCATCACTATGTTCAAAACAGTGAGCATATCCTTCCCTCCCAAAAGTACTTTGTACCCCTCTGTAAGCCTTACATCTTACCTCTCCCACTCTGCCCAATCCAAAGGTAACCAACTACTCACATATTTTCTGTCATTATATATTAGTTTCAAGTTTGCACAATTTTATATAAATAGAAACATATATATTAAAAAATCTGTCTTCTTTCCAAATTGGCATAATTATGCTGAGATTCATCCATTTTTGTTGTATGTATCAATAGTATACTCTATTTTATTGCTGAGTGTTACTTCATTGTACAGGTATACCACAAATTTATTTAATCAGCAGTTGATAGACATTTGGGTTGTTTCAAGTTTGGAGCTATTATTGCAAAGAAAATTGCTAAGAACATTCATTCATGCATACGTCTTTCTATAAACGTATGGCTTCATTTATTTTGGGTAAACACTCAGTAGAAGAATGGCTGGGTTACATGTTAAGCATGCATTAAATGTTTTAAGAAATTGCCAAACTGAAAAAAGAAAGACAGAAAGACAGAAAGAAAGGAAGGGAAAAAAGAAAAAGAGGAAACAAAGAGCGAGCCAAACAAACAATAAAATTCTCTATGCAGTAAGGTGGGGTAATCATAGGGCTCACCCTCATTTGTTTCCTGTTTCTCAGAGATCACTTGCTTTTGTTGACCGATACCCACTTTTTAATAGCACTTTTTCATACATTTTGTCTGTATTTTCAAGTTGTTTAAATAGGAAAGTAAATCCAGATTCTGGAGATTTTTTAATTAAAAATTTTTTCCAGCTTTATTGAGATATAATGACATATAGTTGTGAATCTTTAAGATGTACAATGCGGGGCGCCTGGGTGGCGCAGTCGGTTAAGCGTCCGACTTCAGCCAGGTCACGATCTCGCGGCCCGTGAGTTCGAGCCCCACGTCAGGCTGTGGGCTGATGGCTCAGAGCCTGGAGCCTGTTTCCGATTCTGTCTCCCTCTCTCTCTGCCCCTCCCCCGTTCATGCTCTGTCTCTCTCTGTCCCAAAAATAAATAAATGTTGAAAAAAAAAAATTAAAAAAAAAAAAAAAAAGATGTACAATGCAATGTTGTGATACACTTCTATGTTGTAAAATGATTACCACAGTAGGGTCAGTTAATATACCATCACCTCACATAATAATTACTTGGTTGTGGGGGTGTGAACATTTAAGATGTTAGCAACTTCCTCTATTAGCAACTTTTAAATATACAATACATATTGTACTGTTAACCAAAGTCACCACACTGTACATTAGGTCCCCATACTCATTTTATACCTGGAAGCTTATATCCTTCATTGACATCTCCCCATTTCCTCCTCCTAGCAACCATCGTTTTTCTCTCTGCTTCTAGGAGTTCGGCTATTTCAGATTCCACATGTGAGAGCACACAATATTTGTCTTTCTCTGACTTACTTCACTTAGCATAATACTCTCAAGGTCCACCTATGTTTTTTAATGTGCAATGAACATGGGAATACAGGTATTGCTTTGATATCTTATTTTCATTTCTTTTGAATATATGTATCCAGGTGTAAGATTGCTAGGTCATATGGTTATTTGTAGTTTTAACATTTTGAGGAACCTCCGTGCTGTTTTCCATAGTGGCTGTACCAATTTACATTCCCACCAACAGTGCACAAGGGTTCCTTTTTCTCCACATCCCTGCCAACACTCATTATCTCTTGCCTTTTTGATGACAGTCACTGTGACAGGTGTGAGGTGACAGCTTATTGTGGTTTTGATTTGCAGTTTTCTGACAATTAGTGATGTTGAGCATCTTTTCACGTACCTGTTGGCCATCTGTATGTCTTCTTTAGTCTATTCAATGTCTATTCAAGGCCCTCTGACCATTTTTTAATCAGTTTTTTTTTTGCTATTGAGTTGTAGGAGTTCTTTATGTGTTTCTGACTGAATATTAACCCCTTATCAGATATACGGCTTGCAAATATTTTCTCCAATTCTGTAGGCTGCCTTTCATTTTTTTGACGGTTTCTTTTGCTGTGAAGAAGCTTTTTAGTTTAATGTAGTCCCACTTACAATTTTTTCTTTTGTTGTCCCCAAATCATTGCCAAACCAGGTTCTGTCATTCCATGTTGTCTGGAAGAAGACATTCCACCCGGTATTTTTTTAACAGTCTCATTCTTTGACTTTGTTTTTCATTCTTTTGCCTTAATAATTGCAGTCATATTCACTGAAAGTTTGTATTTGATAATTCGACTGTCTTAAGTTCTTAGAGAAGTAATCCTAGACTCATTCTATGTCTTCTGCTTCTCATTCAGGAATTATCTTCCTTATGTATTCCTTAATACTGCAATGTGAGCTCACCTCAACTTTGTTTTATTTGCTTTATTTGAGGAAATTCTATGCAGCTCAGGTTAAATGTAGGACTTGCCAGAGCAGTTTTACAAGAGCTTTTGCCTGGTACCCCAAGTTATTACCAGCCTGGGTACACTTTTATGTTAATTATGTTAAGTATGGCTGGGAATGCACAAGTGCCTTGGACATCAAGACTGACATAACGTCTCAGCCCTTCAGTGTCAGTTCATTCTTAGTGTTTCTATTTCCCTCTTCAGTTTTGGCTCTTGGATTTACCCTTACTTTTATGTGAAGTTAAGTTACTGGGTGGTTGGTGATTAACCAAGATATTAAACTCAAAATATTATACAAGCTGGAGTAGAATCAGAAGGCAATAAAATGGAAAGAGTGTCAGACTTTAGTATGCAGATATGGTCCTAAATTCGTGAAAAGTTAAAAACTCCCTTTAAAATTTAAATCTAATTAAAATCTAACATTTTCCTCTTCAATTACTTACCTGTTGATTTCCAATTCATTATTTTTCCCACAGGAATCTTATATTGGAATCTATGCTAGTGATTTTTCTAACTATGTCCTTTGGAAGGAAGCTAACTTCCCTTACACCAACCTCTTACTGAGTTTGGATAAAAGGGTTTAGATAAAAGGTTGAGGCTTTAATTTTTTATTGAATCTAATATGGAGATATACCTTTTATGTTTTGTACCCTCATTTTTTATTATGTGAGTTTTAATTGGTGTAGAAATATCCTTGAATAAACATTATGTTTAGATTCCACTTCAAGACTTGACTGTTTGCCCTAAACAAATTAACCACCCACCTTTCTTTCTCTTAGGTTGTTCTGGTGACGATGTTCCTGGTGAGTGTGCATAGGTCTCTTGAACCTGCTGAGTTTCCACCACTTCAGGAATCCCATCTAATGTGACGGATACATGGGTGATTGGGGCAACAACAATGTCATCTTCAGATGAACTAAATATATTATTATCTAATGGAAATAAAATAACTAATTATAATCAACTTTGTATCATCAAAATAATTTCATCACATAATTTCCTGTTTCTATGAAGATTAAAGTAGAAATAAAATCATGAAATCTAGTCTCTTTTTATTTCTTCTGTCCTAAATCAGACACTCTAAGTTAGACCAGGCTTGACAGGACTAATTCAATGCCTTCTCTGACTTCTATCACCAGTCAATCTTGTTTCTCTTCTCCATTCTTCTCATTGCTGCTAAAGTTATTCTCTGAAACCCAAGTCTGGTTTGACCATATTATTCATTCTGTAAAACTTTATATGCTGAAAATTAGAAGAAGAATAAAATTGACTTATTTTCCCATAGTTTACAGGGGAAAAAAGATAAGAAAACCCAAACTCCACAGCATGCCATGTGAAGCTTGTACAATTTGGATCAAACCTACTTTTCCAATCTCATCTCCTGCCTACCAAGAAGGCAGCTATACCAAAGCTATACTTCAGCTAAACCAAAGCATTTTTATCCAGACATTTCTCTCGTTTTTACAGGTCTGTGTCTCTGGCTCAACCCATTCTACCTTGAATGCCCTTCCCTATCCCCTCTAGCCACTAAAAGTTTATCTTTTATATCCCAGGTTAGAAAATTCCTTCCATAAAGCCTGTCTCTGATATTTCCAACCAGAGTCCTTTTTCCTTCCAGAACATGCTGCTATCCCTCCCATGGCCTTTATTTTTGGCTTTTACAGTTATTTACATAAATATCTTCAAAATTAATCTGTGAACTGGAGGAAAAAATAGTATCTGTTCATTCGTATATCACATTATTGCCTAATGCACTGTCACGCATACAGAAAATATTCAACATCTTAAACTGATTTAGTAATAATTGACTTAAATTAATAAATTAATGAGTTTGACTACTTTCTTGTCAGAAGAGCTCAAAGGAGAACATGGATTTAGAAATAGATGGACAGGGGCACCTGGGTGGAAGAGTTGGTTAAGTGTCCAACTCTTGATTTAGGTTCAGGTCATGATCTCATGGTTCAAGATCGAGAGAGGAAATCAAGCCCCGTGTCAGGCTCTGAGCTGACAGAGTGGGGTCTGCTTGGGATTCTCTTTTTCCCCTCTCTCTCTGCCCCTCCCCTGCTCACATGTGCACACACACTCTCTCTCTCAAAATAAATAAATAAAATTTTAAAAAACGTTTAAAAGCAGATCAATAATGTGGCAGTGAATTTTCTGCCATGAGGTGTTAGAAAATTTTTCAATGAATTTTTGCCTATTCACTAGTGAATACCTATAGAGATCATTAAATTATAATAGTCTGGGCCATAAATACCCTAATACTTCTACCAATCAGGTTAAGAGAATAAATTCTGCAAAATCTGCTGACGACTAAATACTTTTTTATTCCTGAAGATCTCACTCTCCAATTTTTTTTTTTTAAAGTCTTGTTTACCTGAATACTTTAGTGAAGGTGTCCTAACTAATACTGTACCCTAAAATGTGCTTGGGACACAAAAAATATAAAAACCTAATCTCTGGTCTCTTGGTATTTACCATCTCTAATAACAAGCAATGGCAAGAACAAGTTTTCAAAGTATATTCACATGAACAAACCAAACACATGAACACTCACTTATTCGTTTTTCATCCAACATAGGGCCAGGAGAATCCATATTGAGGAGCGCCTCAGCAGCCTCAATTGTTTCAATCGTCTCATCCCCATTATGACAGGAGGCTTCAACTACAATACATTTAAAGAAAACACAAGTTAGCTATAAGACATCTATTGCACAAAGATGTCTTGAACCTGGATACATCACTTAATACTTCAGTTTATGTATACACTTTGTATCAACAAATAAAATCTGTACTGAATATGACTCTTAAGTATTTCTCTACTTTTTCTTAAAAAAAAAAAAAATCACACAAGGGGTGCCTGGTTGGTTCAGTTGGTAGATCATTAGACTCTTGATCTCAGGGTCGTGAGTTCAAGGCCCCATGTTGGGCTCAGAGATTATTTGAAAAAAATAAAAATTAAAAAGCTATAAAATAGAAATAAAAAAACTATACAAGATATGGGGTTTTTATTACCAAACAAAAACCTTTTGCAAGATGCTGAGAGGTAAAGAATAAGCGAAATAGAGCTCACATTCTGGAGGGAAAGCACTAGTTGTTTCTGTGATAATTCTTATTTCAAGAATAAATAAGATAGGCATGGACTTCAGTAGAAAGGGTCCAGGAATAATAGCCAGAAATCTCAGATGTGCCACTAAACTAGTATGTCACTGGGCAAGTCATTTTGTGCCCACAGATTTCATATTAGAACATGACTGAGTTGGTATTCGTAGGTCCCTTTCAGCTCTACCACTGACTTCAATACTCTTAGTTAACTAACAGGAATGAACATGGGTCTGTCAATCTCCAACTCTTTTCCCATTCTTCTATGACTGAATTGCTACCATCTCTAAAAAGTTTTAGTCATAGTCACATTATTAGGATCTAACCACCCTTTGATAATTAGTATTCTGGCACCATTCTCCTCTAGTGTGTACTGTAGAACACTAATTCCCCGACTGTGGATTTGACCAAGTATTTGAATGTTCTTAAAAAGCATTAATATGTAAATGAAAATTTAATCCAGGGACATGCTAGATACTTGACACATCTCTGAATCCCAGAAAGAAGTCCAAAATAGTTTCACAGTGAATTCCTGGATGGCTTTTAGTCACTTAGCTGTAGCATTAGCACCAAGAAAATACATAAAGAGCTATAAATGCCTTCTTTTCATGGATAAATTCAAGATTCTTAAATGTGATATTCATCATCCAACATCTCTTATACCTCCTCCTTGCTATATTCCCCCCTCAATATCTGTGGGAAAAATCACACATCACTTTTAAGTTTGTATGTGTATGTATGTATGTGTGAATATATAATCATGACTTTCAGATTCAGGGTTGGATTGAGAGTATGTAACTTGATTAATAAAAGCCCTTTAATTTTACACAAGATTAAACAGTAAATATTAAACAGTAAATCTAAACACAGTACTTGAAGTAAAAGTTCTTTGTTCTCAAATGAATGAAAGTGATAACTTACACACTGTACTACTCTATTCCTATTCAATTCAGAGAAGAACAAAATCATCTTTTTTATTAATGCTATAAACAGATTTTTAAGAAACTGATAACGTCTTTGAAATTTAGCTTAACTTTGCATTAGAATATTATATCAATTATCCTAAATATTTCTAAACCAGTTCATTGTACCTTTAGATCAAAGATCTTCAAGAACCTACAAAATTCTTAACTGACTCCAAGTGCCTAATTGGCAATATTGAATGCCTATCTCTCTTGAACAACTGTACTTGGAAATGTGGAAGATGCAATAGTATCAGACATGACCTTTTTCCTGTCTACTGGTAACGGTACTCAGGTACTATCTAAGAAAATAACAAACTGATTAATTTTGTGGTACAGAATAGACTGACTAGAGGCATATACACTTATAGGCAACATATATCCTTGTAAGTTAGGAAAGTTTTCTGAAGAGATGGCCCTAAGCTGAGTCATTTAAGACAGGATTTAAATATTTTGAGGAAAAGAGACAAATTAAAGCAAGAATAAAGTAGAAGCAAGGGCATTAGAATAAGTATTACACATTCAAAGAAAATGAAAGAACTAGTTAATGCCATTATAAAAGAAAATGTGCAACTGCTAAACACTGTTATAACAACAGCAGATTAGTTAACTTGCTTTTATACATTAATTTGATTGACTGCCTTCCCAAGGAGGAATGGGAATGGAAGGGAAAAACTGCTTGAAGAAGCAAAGAGCTGGGACAATTCCTGAAAGATGAATACAAAACAAAGAAGTTCAGGGTCATAAACTAGTCAGCTCCTCTCAATATAGGAAGAAACTCCTAACAAAGAATATTTTGTCTCATAAGATAATGGTTAACACTGGGAGTCCCCACAATCTGCCAAGCCAGAAGAGAAAATATGGAAGATGTATCTGCAGAATTCCAAATTTCAGCTAGTATCCTTAAAACCAAATATGTATAGGTCACATGGAAGTCAAGGAACAAGAAGATAGCCAAAATAAAAAGAGGCAGGATTTTAAAATAGCTTTAAAAAGCTGTTTTCAAAGGCTTTAAATTTCCCAAGTGGTCACATTTCTGAATTACTACAAAAAGGATCCAAGAGAATCTGAATAGATTGTTGGCTAGTTTTTTGGTTTCTTTTTCAACGTTTATTTATTTTTGGGACAGAGAGAGACAGAGCATGAACGGGGGAGGGGCAGAGAGAGAAGGAGACACAGAATCGGAAACAGGCTCCAGGCTCTGAGCCATCAGCCCAGAGCCTGACTCGGGGCTCGAACCCACGGACCGCGAGATCGTGACCTGGCTGAAGTTGGACGCTTAACCGACTGCGCCACCCAGGCGCCCCAAGTTTTTTAATTCTAAAAGTATATGTCCTTTTTACTTTCGTGTCAAGATGCACAAAACTTCATTAGGAGACTAATGATAGATAGAGACTACAGTCTTCATTAGGAAACTATTTCCCCTGATTGTAATGAAAAATAAATCAATTAAATTTTACTGCCATATTCTATAAATAGAAATGCTTAAAAGTCCAATTACTCCGTAGTAGTTAAAATCAGAAAAGATAAATACCTCACAAACTCTAGCAAAGTGATTAAAAGCAGAGCACTGTAACACCTCTTATTAAAAACTTAAGTGTCAGGGCACCTGGGGGACTCAGCAGGTTGAGCGCCTGACTCTCGGTTTTGGCCCCAGGGATGTGGGCCACAGATCAAGCCCAGCATGAGGCTTTGTGCTGAGGTGTGGAGCCTGCTTAGGATTTGCTCTCTCTCTCCCTCTGCCCCTCTCCCATGTGCTCCCCCCAAGTACTGTCATGCATGTGTGAAAAGCTCTCTCTCTAAAAACAAAACAAAACAAAACAAAACAAAACAAAACAAAACAAAACAAAACACCTCAAGCCTTCTGAGGGCACCTGGCTGGCTCAGTCAGTAGAACACATGACTCTTCATGTCAGGGTTGTGAGATTGAGCCCCATGTTAGGTACACAGATTACTTTAAAACATAATAATAAATATAAAAACGTAAGCCTCCTATTTAAAATCTTGTAAATTTAAAGCTTAATAAAAAGCATATTATGGGTTCCTGGGTGGCTCAGGCGTCCGACTCTTGATTTCAGTTCAGGTTATGATCTCAACAGTTAGTGAGTTCAAGCCCTCCCTCCCTTTACCCCTCCCCCCATTCAGGGCGCTATGCTGACAGCCCAAAGCCTGCTTGGGATTCTCTCCCCCTCTTTCTCCGTGCCTCCCTTGCTTGGTTGCACTCTCTCTCTCTCAAAATAAATAAATTTAAAAGAAAAAAGAAAAGAAAAAGCATATTACTCCCTTTGTCAAGGCTTTGAAATTCTATGAATTGAGGAAAATGAACTACTAAAAGTAAATTTTTAAAAAATCCAGCAAATAAGGCACAAATAACTCCATAATTAATTACCATCTTCCAAATATTTATATAACTAGATATTTAATTACACAAACAAGTATAAAACAAGTTTGCTGGGTAGATGAAAATGATATAATTAGTTTGTATAATAATTTAATTGCCTAGTAAGAAAAAAACAAGAAGAATTTCAAACCCTTTGTTAAGCTTTTTCTAATAAAAAAAATTAAAACATATACAAAATAGAGAAAGTCATATAATGAACCCATGTATCAAGAGCCCAGCTTCAATACTTAATAGCCAATCTTCCTTCACCCATACCCCCCAGCCTAAAACACACACACTGGATTATTTTATTTTATTCTTAAAAATTTTTTAATGTTTATTCATTTCTTGAGAGACAGAGAGCATGAGTGGGGAAGGGGCAGAGAGAGGGTGGGGGACACAGAATCCAAATCAAGCTCCGGGCTCTGAACTGACAGCAGAGTCTGACGCGGGGCTCGAACTCACAAACCGCGAGACCGTGACCTGAGCTGAAGTCAGATGCTTAACTGACTGAGCCACCCAGGCACCCCTATTTTATTGTATTCTTTTAAAGTAGGTAGGGGCGCCTGGGTGGCGCAGTCGGTTAAGCGTCCAACTTCAGCCAGGTCACGATCTCGCGGTCCGTGAGTTCAAGCCCCGCGTCAGATCTGGGCTGATGGCTCAGAGCCTGGAGCCTGTTTCCGATTCTGTGTCTCCCTCTCTCTCTGCTCCTCCCCCGTTCATGCTCTGTCTCTCTCTGTCCCAAAAATAAATAAACGTTGAAAAAAAAAAATAAAAAATAAAGTAGGCTCCATGCCCAACATGGGGCTTGAATTCACAACCCTGAGATTGATAGTTGCATGCTCTACCAACTGAGCCAGCCAGACACCCCTCACACTGGATTATTTTATTATTTTATTCTTTAATGTTTATTTTTGAGAGAGAGAGTGTGAGCAGGGGAGGGGCAGAGAGAGCAAGACACAGAGGATCCAAAGCAGGCTCTGTGCTGACAGTAGCAAGCCTGATGTGGGGCTCAAACTCATGAACCATGTGTTCATGACCTGAGCTGAAGTCAGATGCTCAACCACTGAGCCACCCAGGCGCCCTTCACACTCGATTATTTTAAAGTGAAGCCCGGCCTATCGTTCAATTGTAAATATGACAGTATATATCTCTAAAAGACAATACCATGATCATACCTTTTAAAAATTTTATTTTATTTTATTTTATTTTTTTTTAATTTTTTTTTTTTAACGTTTATTTATTTTTGAGACAGAGAGAGACACAGCATGAACGCGGGAGGGTCAGAGAGAGGGAGACACAGAATCTGAAACAGGCTCCAGGCTCTGAGCTGTCAGCACAGAGCCCGACGCGGGGCTCGAACTCACGGACGGCGAGATCATGACCTGAGCCGAAGTCGGCCATTTAACCGACTGAGCCACCCAGGCGCCCCTAAAAATTGTATTTTAAATCAGTTATCCAGTTAATACTGAAATTTCTTTAATGCCTCAGTTTTCTAAAAAAATTTATTCAAATCAGGATCCAAACAAAGCTCATGCATTACATTTGGTGATACGTACCTCCTCCCTTTTTATTTTTCCTTTTTGCCATATATCTTTGAAGAAACAGTTATCTGTCTGTAGTTTCCCAGGTTTATGATTTTGCACACACCCCTGTGGTGCCACTCAGTATGCTCCTCCCTGGCCCATGTATTTCCTGTAAACTGGTAGCTATATCTAGAAGCTTGATTAGATTCTTTTTTTTTTTTTTTTTTTTTTGCAAAACTGATTCTATGTGCCTCCTGAAGCAGTGCTATAAAATCTGGTAGTTTTCATTCAGTACTGTTAAGATTGAGAACCAGGTTCAGGTGTTATCAGCCTGATCTTTCCATTATAAAATTCTCCATCAGCCTTAAATAACTGACTTTAGCAGTTATTGATGATATCTGCCTAAATCCATTGTTTACAAGGGATTCCAAAATGGTGATAATTCTAATCCTACCATTCCTCCAGTATTTGTTAGCTAGAATTCTCTATAAAGAACAACTTTCCTTCATCAACTAGTTATCTTGAACCACAGTTCATACAATAAAGGTAAATTAAATACTTGATATTTTTTACATTATTTACTGATTTTCAGAATAATAAATGGGCTTTCTAGCATCTTTATAGAAGATAGAAGTGGCCATTTAAAGTGGCCATTCAGTTACTTTTTAGCATCATTGAAAATATAAAGGTTTCGGGGCGCCTGGGTGGCGCAATCGGTTAAGCGTCCGACTTCAGCCAGGTCACAATCTCGCGGTCCGGGAGTTCGAGCCCCGCGTCAGGCTCTGGGCTGATGGCTCAGAGCCTGGAGCCTGTTTCCGATTCTGTGTCTCCCTCTCTCTCTGCCCCTCCCCCGTTCATGCTCTGTCTCTCTCTGTCCCAAAGATAAATAAACGTTGAAAAAAAATTAAAAAAAAAAAAGAAAATATAAAGGTTTTAACATATTATATTCTTCAATCCTTTGCAGTTGTAATTTTTTAAAAAGTTTACTTATTTATTTTGAGAGAGGGAAGAAGGAGTGTAGAGGCAGAGAGGGCGTAGAGAAAGAATCCCAAGCAGGCTCTGCACTGTCAGCACAGAGCCTGATGCAGGACTCAAACTCATGAACCGTGAGATCACAACCTGAGCCAAAACCAAGAGTTGAATGCTTAGTCAACTGAGACACCCATGTGCCCCTGCAGCTGTAATTCTTTTTTTTTTTTTTTTAATTTTTTAAATGCTTATTTTGGGGGGAGGGGGGGGTGCGGGTAAGGTCAGAGAAAGGGAGACACCGAATCCGAAGCAGGCTCCAGGCTCTGAGCTGTCAGCACAGAGCCTGACGCAAGGCTTGAACTCACGAACTGTGAGACAGTGACCTGAGAAGTCAGACCCTTAACTGAGTGAGCCACCCAGGTGCCCCTTAATTCTTAATCAACCTCTAAACGTCCCATCTTCAGCCACTGGGAACTAAAGCTGGGGCCTGGGTCTTTCAGACAAGACCCAAGTAATAGTTTTGTGCCTTCTGGGAAAAGATATATTACAGGCTATTCTTGTACATTTCCCATCCCAAACCCAGAACCAGTAGTTTCTTCTGGCTATCCTGGTATTGTTAGTGAAAAATTTACTCAGAGACCATAATTTATACACTAATTTGAGGAACTTAAAACATATACATTTTGAAGGGTTTAAAATTATTCTGAAGAATTTTAAACATTCGAACATAAACAGAATAATACAACGAACTTCTGTGTCTTCATCACCCAGCTTTAACAATTATCGACTCATGGCCAATCTTGTTTTATCTATATCTCCATGCTCTCCTCTTCCTTATTATTTTGATGTAAATTCTAAACATCCTAATATTCCGGTAGTAAATATTTTATAATATCTAAAAGATAAGGGTTCTGTTTTGAAAACGTAAAAATACCATTATCAAACACTTTTTAAAAATCTGTATTTCCTTAATATCAAATAGCATACAAATGTCCAACTGTCTGAAATATCATATATGGCAGATGGTGGGAGGAGGGTTGATAGTTGTTGTTTGAATCAGGATTCAAATAAGGTCCTCACAGTGCAACTGACTGATAAGTTTCTGAAGTTTCTTTTCATTACTATGTCACCTTCCATCTCTCTTTTTTCCTTGCAATTAAACCAAGAAATTTGTCCTGCAGAGTTTCCCCGTCTAGATTTTGCTAATTCTACTCCTATTGTATAGTTTAACATGTTTTTTCTACATTTGCTTTAAACTGGTAATCAGTTCCGAAGGCTCAATCAAACTCTGGTTAAATTTGGGGGGCAGGGAAGGCTATTTTTTATATGTGATAATTAGCTGGAATACCACAATAAAGAGAAACTTCTCATTTAATAATCTAGTTACTCAGTATATAGTTGAAACAGGGAAAGGAGAATAAATGTGTGATTCTTAACAGTTTTCAAAACAGCTTTTAGCATCACCTATTGGTGACCATTTTTTTGTGTGTGTAGCATTATGAGATCATGGATTTAAACATATTAGATATGTTTCAACTACTGGTTATTGTCCTTATTAATACTCAAGTTGTCCTATGTTTGGCTAAAAAATATTTGTCTTTGTTTTTTTAGAGAAGAAAATCGATCCTGAGTTCACACTAATATTTTCAATTCAAATGTAGCATTATAGAATTTAGTTTTGGAATTATGTATTTATACTGTGTGTTTACATAGAATTTATAGGATTATAGAATTTTTATTTAACTTTGCAATTTAACATTTGTATATCTTATTTACTCTCTAAATCTTGGCTTCTTATGACATTAACTTCATTATTTATTTGATTTGACCCTAACATCTCTCGCACACACACACTCACACACGCTTTTAAATAACAATAAAAATATTATGAAAACAATTTAAGATTCCTAAGCAGCTTTATTTTTATTTTTGCTTTTTAGGCTACATCTCATTAGGAAATGCACGACCTTAAAAATCACATCTCAATAGCTTAATGAGGTTCATCTGTTTTAGTGTGCTTCAATTTTCAGATACTGCTAATTTTTCCTCTTTTGGACTTAGTGTTGTTTTATAATTATGTGAACATTTACATGGTTCCAAAGTAAAAATGACAAAACAAAGTATGTTTAAAGAATCTATCTTTCATCCCTGTCCCTTCCTTTTCCCTGAAAGAAACCATTCCTATTGGTTTTGTGACTTTTTTTTTTTTAAGTTTTATTTATTTATTTTGTGAGAGGGCGTACAAGTAGGGAGGATGCAGAGAGAGAAGGGAACAGAGGATCTGAAGCAGGCTCTGTGATGACAACAGAAAGCCCAATGTGGGGTTTGAACTCACGGACCACGAGATCACAACCTGAGCTGAAATCAGATGCTTAACCAACAGAGCCACCCAGGCGCCCCAGGGGGTTATCAATTTTTTAAATATAAGCAAAGACACATACCATTTATATTCTTTGTTCTCCCTTAAATAAAAAGTAGTATACTATTTATGCTACCTGACCATTGCTTTTTTAACTTACTATACAGTAGAAATCATCCCACCGTTACATATAGAAATCACATCACCTTTTGTATTTCAAAAATGTGAGTCAAGCTAAATATGTTTAGTATCAATGTTAATTTAATAAACTTTGTTTATTCCATTCAGCTTCAGTGCTTAGATTGAGAAAAGCAAAATAAACGGGTACGTCCTACATGAAACAGGACAGAAAACCAAAAAAGTGCATCCAGCTTTTAAAAATATTTTGAAAATGTTAGCCCTTCATTAAATGGATAACAAACATTTCTTCTGGCAATAATAAAACCCGCTAAGCTATTAATGCACGCATTTTAAACCTTCTTCATAACAGATTAGCTGTGATCTAGCAACTAGCTAAAATCTATACCAAAGACAGAAGGCATGGATACTATGATAATTTAGGGAATAATTTATTAAATACATTTGAACTTACTAGAAATTACTAAAAATTGTTTGACCTCGTAAAAACAGAAAAGAATCCATATGAAAGAAGAGACACTTAACGGTATTACTTAATAAGAGAAGATTTATTAATGGATATAGTCATCACTGGTTACCTTTTATTTGAAAAAATATAATTTGTACCATCTCCACTAGTATTTTTACTTTTAGAACTTCAAAGGCTGGCAACGGAAGAAGAATCTCCACATACGTAAGAACTAATGGTCAAATGACTTTCAAAAAACCTTAACACCATGGGGCATCTGGGTGGCTCAGTTGGTTAGGCAACTGACTTTGACTCAGGTCATGATCTCACAGTTGGTGAGTTTGAGCCCTACATCGGGCTCTGTGCTGACAGCTCAGAGCCTGGAGCCTGCTTCAGACTCTGTCTTCCCCTCTCTCTACCCCTCCTCTGCTCACACGCTGTGTCTCTCAGTAATAAATAAATGTTAAAAAAAAAATTAAAAAAAAACTTTAACACCATAACCTTTTTTTTTTTTTAACATATATTCATTTTTGAGAGAGAGAGAGAGAGAGACAAGAGCATAACAGGGGAGGGGCAGAGAGAGAGGGAGACATAGAATCTGAAGCAGGCTCCAGGTCTGAACTGTCAGCACAGAGCCCAACGTGGGGCTCGAACTCACGGACTGCAAGATCATGACCTGAGCTGAAGTCAGATGCTTAACCAACTGAGCCACCCAGGCACCCCACACCATAACCTTTTTCTAAATGAAACTTTAGGTGGAACTCCAACATATGAGCACATAAAAGTGGTAGTTTACCATTATACATTTCTTTTATAGGTTCAGATATATATCAAATTTGATAGGAGATCAACCAATGATAAAATTGAAAGTATTTTGGTTAACATGAAAATCTGCAATCAGGGCACACAGATGATACCTGCAGTCTAATATAAGCCTCAAATGCATAAAAATAGTTCAACCTTTTTATTATTGAAAATTTCAAACAAAATCAAAATTATGGAACACAGTATAATGAATTCTCACATATCCATTTTCAGCATTAACCACTATCAACACATGGTCAATCTTCTTTCTTTCACCCATACTCCAATCACTGCCTCCAAGGCCCCCTCACACACATCACACCCACACCCCCAGGATTACTTTAAAGGAATCCAAGAACCATATTTTATCTCTAAAAATTTCAGCATGTGTATGGTATGTTACTGGCATACCTAAAAATATTAACAATAATTCCTTAGTATCATCTGAAGTGCTACCTGGGACTCACATGGACAGTTTATAAACTCTTCTTTCTCCATCTCTTTCTTTTCCCGTAGTTTCTGCAAAGCACAACATTCTTCCCTCCCTCACTTTGAACTTAGGAGGGCTACAGGGTTCTTTGCTTTCTTATGACATTGCTCAAATAAGGATGGAAGAGTTAAATAAAAGCTCAGGTTGGGAGATTGAAAAGGGAGAAGAAATATGCAAACAGCAAATGTGGTTTTTAAAACATGGCTTATTTTCTGGACCCATTAAATATCAGTTCTATTCTCTAGGAAGCATGGATCCTGTTTGTATCTTGTTATTGGCTATCTTCAAGTCTAAGCCCAAGATGGAAAGAAAGAAGTAATTCTTTCTCCTAAAGATCCAAGAGCCGCTTTCCTAGTCGGAATTTCTTCTCCAAGGACAATGTCTTCCTTGATGACTAAAACCAGGAATAAATACTCTTTCAGGGGAGACCCTTATTCCCAACCTACAGAGACAGCTGTAGCTTTTCACTAAGGCATCAAGAAATTACAACTGAATATACCAGAAAAACCCACTAGCTACACAACAGATATAGGTATAGCAATAGTCATTCTGTTATACAAAACACACAACTCAGTCAGTAATGAATAAAAACCTCTAACATAATTTAATTCCCCAATTGATAAGGAAAGATTTATCAAAAAACTTTCACTGGGTTCCTCTGAACAAAAAATGTGAATACTGGAGAACATGCTTTATAAAAAACATATACAAAAAGGACAATATAAAAATTAAGAGTTGTTTGTCAATGTTATCAGTGGGGACTCAGTCACTTGGTGTATAATCTTAGGCTAATCATTTCATTATACCTAATTTCAGTTTTCTTTTTCTGTTGTGAGACATGAGATAATGAACTTTTTAAAATTTACTATGTTAAAAAAATAAAATAAAATCTACTATGTTAATATGATGAGGAGACAATGCTATTTTGGTGGTATTCTTTGTCCAAATTACATTATCTCATTCCAGTCATGAGAAAATATTACACAAATAAAATTGAAGGACATACTACCATGTCTGGTCAGTACTCTTCAAAAGTCTCAAGGTTACTGAGAGACAAAGAAAGACAGAGGAACTGTTATAGACTGGAAGAGACCAAGAAGAAATAACTAAATGCAAAGTAAGATTCTAGACAGGATCTTGAAACGAAAAAGAACATTAGTTTGAAATGGTTGGCATGCAATAAAGTATAAGTTTAGTTAATGACATTGTGACTAATGCTAATATCCTATTATTTTCAAATTTAAGAATAAATATTCAAATAGCCTTTGCTTCCAAATAATTAATTTTCTCAAACATCTCCAACACCTACCTCTGGCCAAGACAGATGAATGTAAACGTATACAAATACAAATGCATGCACCAACTTCTAAAACTGATGAAAACAGCATTACCACCAGGTCACACTTCACAGTGAACTCTTCACATTTCTAATAGGCTACTAGTTCTGACTGAACCAGAAGAGAAGTCTTTTTTAAACCCTAGTACCTTAATCCTACATTTGGTTCATGGCCTCCTATTTTGCTTCCTGTGACAGCAGTAAAAGAAGAACCTTCCTATATTTTTCCCTACAAACAACTTCCTATTGTTACTGAGAATATAGAGCATGGCATATTAAGTGCTCAGTGAATGCCTGACAAATCAGGTTGGCTTGGTTCTCCTTACATACCTCTATTTTGCCACATTCATCCCAACATATTTAGGAAAAAAGGAAGAGGAGGTGAGAAAGCACTACGAAACTCAGGTAGATGAGAAAGAAAATATGATTTCCCTCTCCCTACAGGGCTCTAGCCTCTTGAAACCAAGTTAGGGACTCTTATGCCCCAAAAATCACAGGACTGAGAAACTGCCCCAAACTATGCTAAAGTACGGTGCTGCTGGGGACACACCTGTGAGCGTGATGTCATCGTCATCTTCATCTATGATTTCTTCCTCGGCAACATCCAGGGAGCTCTCAGTAATCATGTCATTGGGCTCTTCCACACAGGCTAGACCCGCATAACTATTGAGAATATCAGCACCAGGAACATGTTCCACAATTACAGCAGGAAAAATAGCTGGATCACCAAGCTGGGAAGAGTGAGGGGAAAAAAAGAGGATTAACAAAGTGTTTGCTTTTGTTAAATACAACCAAAAAATATTTTCTGCTGGACATCAATTTAGTTTTTATATCATCAGTTACTGAAATCTTGACAATATTTCTGGGCTGCAGAGAATGTGTATCTATTAAGGATAAACTTTTCTTATCAATCTTGAGGCTTAACCAAATTTTCATTGGAAAATCCTACAACATACTTTTAAACCACATTAAATAAAAAAACCTAGTATCATTAATTCATAAAAAGTGGCATACCAATGAAATGTACAATTAAATACAATCTCAACAAAAGTTTGACAGGAAAAAAAAACCCACATAAACTTAATAAATGTTACATTGTCACTGGCACACATGCTGTGTTTAACAACAGCTTTTCACTCAAATGGGGAAATTAACTTTCATTTTCTATTTGGTCATACATCATGTAATTTTAGATCATGTCTATCACGATCTTTCTGTATTATTATTTCAATTTTTTCTGGTTTAAGAGTGGTAGAACCTCCTCCCTTAACCCGAGATAATTCATGTATATTTCCAGATACATGAATATTACCTTATATACAGAGTACAATTATCAAAACACTAATATAGTACTAAATTTAATCTATAGAGCCTATTCAAATTTCCCCAATTGTCTCACATTCTTTTAGTTATTTATTTTTAAATTTATTTACTTATTTATTTAGAGTGTACACACACAAGCATGTGACCAGGGAGGAACAGAGAGAGAATCTGAAGCAGTCTCCATACTGTCAGCACAGAGCCCAACACGGGACTCGATCTCACAAACTGTGAGATCAAGACCTGAGCCGAAATCAAGAGTTGGATGCTTAATCAACTGAGCTACCTGGGTGCCCCCACTTAACGTCTTTAAAACACACACACACACACACACACACACACACACACACACGAAAAAGGGGCACCTGGGTGGCTGAGTTAAGCGTACAGCTCTTGACTTCGGCTCAGATCATGATCTCATGGCTTGTGAGTTCAAGCCCCCCATCCGGCTCTACACTGGCAGTGCAGAACCTGCTTCGGATTATCTTTCTCTCCTTCTCTGCACCTCCCCGACTCATGTGCTCTGTCTCTCTCTCTCAAAATAAATAAGTAAACTTAAAAAAAAATGGGAAAAAAATTCTAGTTCAGGATCCAATCTAGGATCATACATTTCATTCAGCAAATAATTGTATTTCTCCATGGCAACTCCTTTAATACAAATAATTTCTTTAATCTGAATCAGTTCTTCAGCTTTTCTTTCTTTTTTTATGATTTTGACACTTTTGAAGAGTACAGGCCATTTGTTTTATAAACGTCTCCCCCATCCCAATTTGGATATGCATGGTATTTTCTCATGATTAGATCAACTTGCATTTTTGGCAAAAACACCAAAGAAGTAATGCTGTGTCCTCATTAAGAGGTCCAAAATACGTACATATTTGTCCTATTACTAGTGATACTAACTTTGATCACTTAGTTAAGATGGTATCTACCAGGTAACTAACTATAAAGTTACTATTTTTCCTTGCATAATTAGTAAGTATCTTATGGGAAGACAGCTCAAGACCATGTAAATATCCTGTTTCTTGAACATATTCCCATAAAATACTATCTTCTTCTGTTTTTTAATGTTTATTTATTTATTTTGAGAGAGCATGCGCACACAAGCATGAGCAGGGGAAGGGCAGAGACAGAATCTCAAACAGGCTCTGCACTCTCAGTGTGCAGAGCCCAATGTGGAGCTGGAACTCACAAACCACGAGATCATGACCTGAGCTGAAGTCGGACGCTTAACCAACTGAGTCACTGAGGCGCCCCCAAGTATTATCTTTTAAAATGTAGGAAACTGAGGGTCAATGGGGGGTAGGAGGGAGGGGAGGGTGGGTGAAGGGTATTGAGGAGGGCACCTTTTGGGATGAGCACTGGGTGTTGTATGGAATTTGACAATAAATTTCAAAAAAAAAATTTTTAAATTTTTAAAAAATGTAGGAAAAAGTTCCTGCCAATATGTAATAATGTCAGGTGTTTTGTAATTTTCCTTGAGTAAATTTACTGTGTTGAAATTATTAGTTATGATTTCATTATAACTTACCAGCCTCAATCTTTTAAAATTAACATGTTTGTAGCACTGCCCATGGAGGTTAAATGCTACTTCTATCATAAGAATTTAACTTCTATCATAAACATCACAGGTGCTAACCTGTGAATTAAGGTGCTAACCTGATGAATTAAGACATCACAGGTGCTAACCATATTAACTGTGCTCTGAAATTTATGGCTAATAACCCTAAAACATATTTGGATCATTTTATTTCAAAATGTTTCTTCCTATTTCAAAAAAGAGGAAGTTAGAAGTAACTGGCTCTCCGTAAGTTTTAAAACACCAAGTAGGAGACTCAGACATTGCACCATAAAACCCAGACACATGAGAGAAAGTATATAAAATGGCCAAAGCATAGCCATTTGGCTTTCCCTTCCTCTTTTTTAAGAGGTGAATGCTGCACATTCAACCTAGCATGAACATTTGCTCATTGAAACATCTCTTCTCTCTTAAGAGCTCAAGTTAAGCTCCTAGTCTTCTAATGAGGCTGAGCCCATGAATGATTTAATTTTCACATGATTTCGTTTTATGCTGCAGCAGCTTTCTGTACCAGGTAAGAACAGGGCTTATCACCTCCATCCATTGGCAGAGGAAGAATCAGATTAAGAAATTTACCCAAGGTCACCCACGAAGTCAGAGACAGAGACATGTCAAGGCAATTCACAGGAGCAGTCCTCACCCAAATGAAACCAAAGTTTTACTGCCTATTCAAAAAATACTTGGCTTCTGAAATTTGGGGTAGTGAGTGTTAAGCGCAACAGTAAAGCAAGGAAATTAGTTTCCTTTGAAGCAAAAGCTTAATTAAGAATGAAAAGGGACACATGGTTCTGTGATTTAGAAGGCAGCAACATGTGAAAAAGAAAGACTATGAACCATGAGAGCTCAGGCATTCTCCATCCGACTTTAAATTTTCCTCACTTTATTTATTTTTTAAAAAAAATTTATTTTTCAACGTTTATTTATTTTGGGGACAGAGAGAGACAGAGCATGAACGGGGGAGGGGCAGAGAGAGAGGGACACACAGAATCAGAAACAGGCTCCAGGCTCTGAGCCATCAGCCCAGAGCCTGACGCGGGGCTCAAACTCACGGACTGAGAGATCGTGACCTGGCTGAAGTCGGACGCTTAACCGACTGCGCCACCCAGGCGCCCCTGAATTTTCCTCACTTTAAATGAAAGAGGAGCACTAGCTGATTCTAAGGGCACTTCCAGGTTTTGTTTTGTTAAGGCATGGATCCTAAAGTTAAGGAGCTGTGCTGTGTTTAACGTATGACTTTCAATATCATCTTTTGCAGGGCCTCTCCAATCTGAGTCTATTATGGACTCTGTCGTGGGCCACAGCCAGGTACTTCCCAGGATCCCTCCCAATTTAGCTACGCTGTCTTCCTCTAAGGTAGTTGAAAAGCATGGGCAATTCTTTTCTAGTCCCCTGAAATGGAGATGTATATTCAAAGTGTTCTTCTCTTATTTCCCCTGGGTGCTATTAACTCATATAGAACAAACTGACCAACTCCAAATGTCATGTAACAGGCCTGAATCTATATACACAAAATACACATAGGAACTCCCTCTCAGGTGACTGGAGAGAATCTCCCCCTTGATTACCACGTAATACACACTCCAGAAACTAGCTGCTGGTCTGAGCTCATGATAAATTCCTGCCTTTTACACTGCTTGACTAACAACTGACTCAAGTCTGAGTTACCAGGAACCTAAAAATTTTATGACTACACATTCGAAAATTCCTTATAGAGAAATGGTTCCCAACCTCTTAAATGAAGGTGTGGCAAAATTTCAAATGTTGAATTTTCCTAGATTTAAATTTTAAAAATGAATACAATACTGGGACTTGTATTAGGTTGCTAGGGTCTGTGGAATTACCACAGACCTGGTGGTACCATAGGACCACAGACAGAAATCTGTTGTCTCACAGCTCTGGAGGCTGGAAATCTGAAATCAAGGTGTTGGCAGACTTATTCCTCCTGAGGTCTGTGAGGGACGGATCTGTACAGGCCTGTCTCCTTGGTTTACAGATGACTGTCTTCATGTTCACATGCTGTTCTCTCCTGTACGTGTCTGTGTCCAAATTCTCTCTTTTCGTAAGGACACTGATCATAGTGAATTAGGGGCCTACTCTACTCCAGTGTAACTTCATCTTAACTAATTACATCTGTAACATCCCTGTTCCCAAATAAGGTCACATTCTGAGATATCAGGAGTTAGCATTTCAACACATGAATTTGGGGAGATGGGGTACAGAGAGCAATTCAACACCTAACAGGACCCAATTTAATTTAGCTTTAAGTCTTATCACAGGACAGCTGGCTCCCTCTACCCTAAACAGCTTCTCTAGCTTATGGCAATTAAGATTATATATTCTTATATATATTCTAAATTGAGATTAGACATTATTCTTCAAGCTTATGTGCTGAAGACCACCAAACCTTATGCACTTCAGTTTTTCCCACATCACTTCAACCAGACCCTTTCCCAAGATTTATTTAAAGAAGAACCTCAGGGGCACCTGGGTGGCTCAGTCGGTTGAGCCTCCGACTTCGGCTCAGGTCATGATCTCACAGTTTGTGGGTTCCAGCCCCGCATCAGGCTCTGTGCTGACTGCTTGCTCAGAGCCTGGAGCCTGCTTCAGATTCTGTGTCTCCTTCTCTCTCTGCCCCTCCACCGCTCACGCTTTGTCTCACTCTGTTTCTCAAAGATAAATAAATGTAAAAAAAAAAAAAAAAAAAAAAAGAAGAACCTCAGGAAGGTCAGAACTCTTCATAAAATGGCCACATTCCTAACAGTCAGCAATAAGCTCTGTTACCTCCTTTTAAGAAATTAAGGTGTCAACACTTTGTTGATGTCCTAACAAAAATATTGTTTCATTTGGCTGCCTACTTAAAAAAAAAAAACAAATCTCCAAGTATCCCTAAAACCTCTCTTTGTTTAAATAATTAATCATCTACTCTTTGGTCCCTTTAACTGAATCAGGTAACCTCAGTCAACTCTACCAGTGGATATCAACACTGATATTCACTGGGAAACACCTAAAAATATCAATATCTGACCCTACGTGGGAGCAAACAAATCAGAACGTCTGGGGATGCGACCAGGGCATGTTATTAAATTTCCTTGTGTGGTTCTAATGTGCATGCAGGGTTTAGAACACTGCTCTAAAGAATTACAAAATTCAAAACTGCATCCCCTAACCTGAGTCAACTTGATTTACGCCAATGTCTGACATACTAGTAATCCAAAACAACAAAGTTATATTACTTTATTATGACATGTTTTGGCACTTGCAGACTGTTTTCCCATTTGTTTTTGTAACAGAACCAAAACAAATCACAAAATGATGGGTGGGAAGAGAGATGGAAGACTTCTTGGGATTATTACACTCTGTCAAAGATCAGAGTTTTCAAAGCCTCAGTTTCTATGAGCAAACTAAACTGCACTGATAAGCTTTCAACTGTTGTGTGACTTTATTGAGTGTCTTAACAACTCTGGAATGAAAAATACATACCAGTTTTCCTTTCTATTAATTTCAGGTAAATTAAACACATGTGTTGAAAGCGCAACTTCAACAAATTTTTTTAGCATCCATAATAAAAATCAAACCAACTTTTGGCAGGAAGGAGAGTTCCCCAAATTTCAACACTGTCCACTATGGACTTGCCATTTGTTGTGGCTGATGACATATGTGGCAATACCATCAAGTTGAAAAGAGGAGGGAAGTGACCAATCTGTAAACAGCAATGTTACTCTCACCAGGCTTGCTTTTCCCTCAATATACCACAACCCAAGGCCCTAGGAGGATATTTAAGAAAGTATGGACCATTATTCCAACCATATGAAGTAAAGCTAATTCAACAAGTCTTTGGATACAAAAAGACAAAAGAACTTTCAAATAACTTGTTTGCCAAGCTTCCCTGACAGCAGAGCTCAATCTGGTACGCGGTTGTTGTGAAACATCCTGCCCAGATCCTCTATGAAATAGCTTAAAATGAAACAGCTATCAAATGTTTTCCTGAAAGAAAAGCAAGTTAAAAACAGTCTTTCAAAACTTCCCCAACGTACATACTCGTTTTTAAGATACGTGCAAAATGAGCACATTTTCAAGTAGTTTTTACTATCACTTTGCCTCAAAACAAGCCAAAACCAAGAGTGGGACGGGCCTCACTCGAGCAGTAATCTTCAACAGCTTCCTCACTCGGAGGCCACTCCAATAAACACACAAACACAGTTCATTTGCCATGAAAACACATCTTTAAGACACACTCCTGTGCCTTCTCTTCAAACCAGAATGCTGCCCCAAAGCCTCATCCTATGAAGCCACAGCTTTGAAAGTATTTCCTTCACCTATGATTTAAAAAACCAAAACACAAAAACAAAAACCCAATACCTCAGTCTATCAGGACACAATCAGACAATATTTGCCATGCAGCAAATGCACTAGAAACACACCTGGTGAAAACAGGATGCAACAGTAAGTGCTCAAGCTCTAGAGTTAGAATGATCCTATTTAAGGCCAAACTGTACCATGCCCTGGGTGTTTGAACTCCATCAAAATTTTCAGCCTCTCTAGTTTTTTTCGTGTGTATCAAAAATGAGAATAACTTCTAGAGTTGTTGTAAGAATTCAAGAACATGTAAATATATCATTTGTTATACTGCATGGCATAGAGTAACCGTTCAACAAAATAACTGGATGATTAAGTACTTCAATACTGGATTTAGATAGAAATAAACACTCTTAAAACTTGGCTATCTTATATACGTATATCAAATCATCACATTGTACACTTAGACATGTTATATATAAATTACATCTCAATAAAACTTGGGGGGAAAACTTGGCTTACTATAATCTTACATTAACAGGCATGGTTTTTTGTTTTCGTTTTATTTGAATATGAATAGCCCTTTCAGGAAAGTAATGAATGCAACCAGAAAAGTAGTGAACACAACCATCTCATCTCAGCAACAACCATAAAAACGTCAAGGTAAAGCAAAAGCTGAAACATACATGTTTACTTTGTGACAATTTATCAAACTATACATTTAACGATTTGTGCATATTTTTTGTTTACGTAACACTTCAATAAAAAGTCTAAAAAGCAGAGGTCAATCTGATAGAAGAAATAGAACTTTAAAATGTCTCCAGTTCTCTCTGACCATTACTTTGAGACAGAGGTAAGGCAGGGAGCGGAGACTTGAACCAGATCAAACACACACTATGGCGATACTTTATTCCCTTTTATAAACCATAAAATTAAAGGAAACCTCTAGACATGGCACATCTAGATAGATATAATTAGGGTGAGTGGTGAACAAAATGAATTTAAATTAAAAATCCTTGGGGCGCCTGGGTGGCGCAGTCGGTTAAGCGTCCGACTTCAGCCAGGTCACGATCTCACGGTCCGTGAGTTCGAGCCCCGCGTCAGGCTCTGGGCTGATGGCTCGGAGCCTGGAGCCTGTTTCCGATTCTGTGTGTCCCTCTCTCTCTGCCCCTCCCCCGTTCATGCTCTGTCTCTCTCTGTCCCCAAAATAAATAAACGTTGAAAAAAAAAATTTAAAAAAAAAAATCCTTTAAACAAGTTCCCATGGTGCATTTAAAAAAAAATTAATAGATTTTTGGGGTGCCTGGGCAGCTCAGTCAGTTAGCTATCCGACTTCAGCTCACGTCACGCATGATTTTACGGTTAGTGAGTTTGAGCTCTGCATCAGGCTCTGCACTGATGGCTCAGAGCCTGGACCCTGCTTCAGATTCTGTGTTTCCCTGTCTCTCTCTCTCTGCCACTCCCCTGCTTGTACTCTCTTTCTCTCTTAACAATAAAAACTTAAATAAAAATAAAAAACAATAGATTTTTAAAAAGATGTATTTTGGGGAATAGAGTAATACATGAACACATTTGTATTCCAAGAGTTTAAAATATTGTCCCTTTTCCATATAGTTCCCCTCCCTAATAACTACCACTGTTACCAATACATTTTGAATGATTTTAGGGATTGATCTATTACATAAAACAAGCCAGAATTGTGCAATACATCTCCAAGGCTCAGCATAAAGTCCTGTGAAGGCTTCTTCACAGCCAAATTCTCTGCACACTTTAAAAACCCTGTCATTAAAACAGCTTCATTATCTGCAAATAAGAATACTTCTGTTGATTAACTCAAGCTCCCCATTACACGAGCTTATCCGTCTTTATTTTAAAAGAAAATGAAAAAGAGTTTTAGCAAACAGGCAGAAAAATTTATGTACCTATAGTACACACTGCCCAACACATTGGTCTAAATATAGTTTTCCTTACTAGAGTGTAGTACATGAATCTAGTGTTTAAAATTTTTAGTATGCAAATGTATTTGGGAGAATGTGAAAATTTTACTTATTTATAATCGCTATAAAAGAGGTTTTACTTAATATTCTTCCAGATTCTCTTTTTCCTTCAGGGTTCTTTTTCTCTCTTATGGTTAAGAGTTTGGGCTTTCTCAATCAAAAAGACTCAATTCCAATGCAGGCACTGTCACATTCTACAGTGGTGTTTCTGGGCAACATTCATTTCCTCATTCAACCTCTAGGAGATTTCTCTTTACAGGGGGTTTCCTTATTCATAAAATAAGGATAACAATAGTTGCCACACCATACAGGGTTATTATGCTGAGGATCGAAAGAAAATATGTGACAGCACTCTCTGCTCTGTGAAGACTGTGTATCCCAGGCAGCTGTCCTAACTTGGGCTCGAATAATACTTTCTTCCTTTCTTTTAGAAATTCTAAAAGAAATTTTGTTCATTTTGTGTTGACACATCCTCTAGAGAAAATATCCTGCACTAGTCAGAATGACTAAAAATAAAATAATTAGAAGAAAAAGCAAGAAGTAAAACATTTTTAAGTCAACTGCATCCAAGTGTGACACAACCAAAAACCAGTTGAAAAGTAGATCATTCAAAATAGACTGTTTGGAAGTTGAAGGAACAAAAACGTTATTTTTTAAAGAAAATCTAGAGAAACAGGTTTATTGATCTGGACTTTCTAGTCTGGAGAATCACTTGTCTTTCTTTTATAAATTATAGATACAGTGTTTTAGCTGATGCTCAAGAGTCTCATTTCAAAAAAATCTCAGATGGTGAGGTACCTGGCTGGAGGCTCAGTTGGAAAAACAAGCGACTCTTGATCTCAAGGCTGTGAGTTTGAACCCTATGTTGGGTGTAGAGATTACTTAAATAAACTTAAAAAAATACAAATAAAAATCTCAGATGGCTTTTCAGACACCACTGTGGACCCTACCTCCTCAAGTATGTAAAGAAAAGTGTGTGATTAATTATCAAGCCTCACAGAATAAAGGAACCTCACATGGAGATAATATTCCATCTTTTAGGAGTAACCTTTGGATAAACTTGTAAGAATTCTGTTTTTTTTTAACCAATATTATATAATTTAATAAGATCAATTAAAAAGGAAAAAATGCATATTGCCCACAGGATCCGGCAAATGTAAGAGACAATAAATATTAGCTATTATATTAAAATATGTATCCATTTTGGGATTAGCCTACTAATGTGTATGTGCACACATTCCCCCAGGTTTTGGTATCAGTGTTATGTTGACTTTGTAAAAATGACTTAGGAAACTTCTCTCTCTGAACTGAAACTGTTTAAATGATTCATTAAAGTTTAAAATAATTTACCCATGAAACTCTTTGGGACTACCAGTTTTATGCATGTGGCAATTATTCCCTGGCAATTTCCTCAGGGCTTTTTTTTCATTGTTTCTAGTGCATTTTCATTTTAAACAAAACACCAAATATTCATTACTACCTTTCTAAAAACTTAGAAATACTTCAATGCACTAGCTCAAATGATACATCAAATCCCCATACAGTTCTGTGTTTTTTCTTTTTCAAATTTTTATTTAAATTCTAATTACTTAACATATAGTTTCATATTGGTTTCAGGAGAATTCAGTGATTCATCACAAGTGCCCTCCTTAATCGCCATCACCTATCCAGCCCATCCCCTACCCACCTGTCTCCATCAACCCTCAGTTTGTTCTCTATCATTAAGAGTCTCTTATGGTTTGTTTCTGTACACCCCCCCCCGCCTTCCCACATGTTCATCTGTTTTGTTTCTTAAATTGTACATGCGTGAAATCATATTGTATTTGTCTTTCTCAGACTGACTTATTTCACTTAGCATCATACACTCTAGTTCCACCTATGTCATTGCAAATGGCAAGATTTCTTTTTTTCTGATGGTTGAGTAATATTCCATTGTGTTTCCATTGTATACACACACACACATCTTTAAGGACATTTGTTCTGCATTATGTCTTAACAGAAATATAAAGAAACCAAGTACTGTCAAAATTGGCGAGTCAATAAACAGCTAATAAGACCAATTACCCACTAATACTCTCAAACAATGTTATTAAATCAGAACTGGGATCCAGATATCTTTAGTAAATAGGCTAGGTAATTTTGAACAGTGCCCTGAGTGCCTTTGCAACTCTGCCCTAGGAATCTATTGTAAGATTCTAATATAGTTATTCTAGCTATCCAGTAATAAATGTAAGAGAATACAATAGGAAATGGAAAGAAATATTAACTCTGTCACAGAATCATTTGTGGGAATCAAAGTGTATATGAAATAGACACTGTAAACTATAAAGTGCTCCACAAAATGTTAGGAAATATTTTTACACTTCACTCAAGACTAGAGCAGGCAGTGTATTTCTGGCATGGAAATCAACTTGCAAAGCAGCAGCAGGGCACACAATTGAATATATAAGCTTCTGTCAGTCCCTTCACTTCCCAATGGCTCTCTTTCTTCAATATCCTAGGTTTTTATAGATTGTGGATTTTTTTTTTAATTTTTTTTCAACATTTTTTATTTATTTTTGGGACAGAGAGAGACAGAGCATGAATGGGGGAGGGGCAGAGAGAGGGAAACACAGAATCGGAAACAGGCTCCAGGCTCCGAGCCATCAGCCCAGAGCCTGACGCGGGGCTCGAACTCACGGACCGCGAGATCGTGACCTGGCTGAAGTCGGACGCTTAACCGACTGTGCCACCCAGGCGCCCCTAGATTGTGGATTTTTTATAAACATCATGATACAGATATTATACTGTAGCCAGTGGCTTGGTATAAGAGAAAAAATATTCAAATCTCTGGAAATTAACATAAGAAAGTGCTTTCTTAATCTGATTAAGAAGAAACTCACTACAGTGCTATGTAAAAAGTTATCTTCCAATCTGTCTTCGAGAGTTCAATAAAATGATCAATATAACAGCATAAAATTAAAATTAAGTGGTATTCCTAACGTGGTGGTGGTGGTGAAGCAGCTACTACGTTAAGTACTTTATATGGCTTATCCCTGTCAATCCCCACAGCACTATGCAGTTTTATTGACATCGGGCAACCAGCTAGGAAGAGGCAGAACTGAAACCTGAACCCAGACAATCTAACTCCCAAGTCCACAAGATTAACCATTAGGATAGACTCTAAGAGTACAGGACCGATAAGTAGATTATGGTCTAACAAAAGTTTCATCTCAGTTAAAGCTTATATATATGTATGTATGTTTTATTTCTGTTGGCCCCAGCAGAGATGAGTGTTTCTGAAGAAGCTTAGCTTCTCTCTTGCACGGCACCATAAAAAATAGTGAGGTCTAAGTAAAATGGTCTTTTCTCCAGAATTCCCCTATTAGATAATGTTCAAAATTCCACTGTAAATCCCTATGGAGTTGATTTGGCTAACTCTAATCCCAGTTTAGGTCTTTTGTGACTATTGGCTGCCTTTAGTCTTTGCCCAGATTTTTCCTTTTCTCAGCCAGGATAAATTATAACTTACTTGGCCATGCATCTCGAAAAGTAAAATGGTCACTGAAAACAAACTTGGTTTTCCTATTAAAGTGCTCACTTTAAAAGTTCAATACATTGGTAGGTTAAGGGTATGTGGGGGGTGGGAGAAACGTAAATTTGGGGAAGTATGCTAAATTTTAACCAGGTTTAAATGTTTAGTTACAAGCCAACTAGATAATACCTTAGCGGTCACTATCAGATTGAGGTTTTAACCATGCAGATTCTACATAACTCAAAAAATTTAAAATCATAATTAAGGAGGCAATTCCTACTTCTAAAAGATGGGACTTTGACGAATCTTATATAAATATGTATGAATCATAGAATAAAATGAGGCAGACATTCCTGAATACAGACAGTTTAGCTACAAAGCCTTTTCCAGAATGGAAAAGTGACACTAGCCAATCCTAGGCAATAAAAGAAATTAGAGTCACTCCAAAAAAACTGAACAACTCCCGGTCAAACTATATTCAAAGAAACTTAACATGCTTTAATGTTAAAGGACAGTGCTCCCCCACAGAATTAATCTGCCAGATTTTTCAAATCCTGAGTGATAAATTTGTTGGCTTATTCTAGAACTAAGCCAGCAAAGAAAAAATAAGGGGGGAAAAAAAGCTGAAGGAATTTGTCTAAATGATATTCAAATTATAAAAATTGACTTCATTACCTAATTTATCCCAAACAATTAACAGAGTATGCAGTGGTACACACAAACTTTTAACACTTTTTTTTAATTTAATTCAGGTCATTCACAATAGCAACTGCCACATTTATTGACCACTAGGCTTTTGTTAAATACTTTACATAAACACTGAATACTCATAACCTTGGGAGGTAATTCTTTCATTTTTGGTGAAGGAAATCAAAGCTCAGAGAAATTTAAAAACTTGTCTGAAGTCACATGTCTAGTAAGTGGTGGCTCCTGGTTCCCAGGCTGATACTCTGCTACATGTCACAGATTCGTAATTGACAGGAATTACCAATCTGCAGAATTCAATATTATACTGAAGTTGCAGGCAGCTGATCTTAATGCACATAAACGAGTCACTTTTCAATAAATCATTTCCCAGGTAAATCTTCAATACCAAATTATTTCTGAATGTGCTCACGCGTTGGGGCAGGGGAGGGGAGAGGAAGTGCCAGTTACTTGAGCTTCCCTGTAGTTGCTTTCCTAAACGTAAATCACAGTTTTTCCTAAATACTCTTTGTTTTTTCCATACCAGAAAATAAAGTGGAATGAGAGAAGTGCAGAGTCAAACAAAACCATAAAAATATAACAAATCTTTAAATTGTCACCTAAAATATCACCTTTCAGGAGAGGAAAATTCTTTCCTCACACTCCAATCCCTACAACTCCAGGTCAATTCCGGAATCCCTCCTCACATGCTCAGTGCTCTTTTTCTCAATGTCTCAATAGGTAAGAACAGATGAAACAGGTAAACTCACAAATGTATTACTAGTCATTACAACATAATTCTTCTTTCCAAAAAGATAGAACTACCCTAATACTGAGAACTTTGGTTACTGTATCAAAAACAAAACAAAACAAAACCCAAAAACTTTGCCCATATTCTAACATCTTTAACATTCAGCATATCAGATTTATGAACATTATTTAAGGACATCACTTTGTTAAATTCACACTCTAACAAATCATTCATGACCGGTTTTCTTTTTACTTTAGTAAATCAAAGGACATTATCTTCATCATTATTCTCAAAATAATGTTGAAAGTGACTTTGGCTTAGGGGGCAAAAAAAAGGCCAGTAACCCTATCTGTTCACATAATGACTTATCCTTCCCTTTATGTGTTACATCCTAAGTAAAACGAAAGGAGGCAAAATTTTCAAGATCATGTGGCTAAACTGAGCTACATCAAAAAGGTACTAATTTCCTTATTCACCCAGCAAGGCTGCTCTAGGTGACTGAGCACTTTCTGGGAGAAGGGAGATGGCCAATTCCACCCCCAACAAAAAACTGACCAACACGAACTTTAAAAAAAAAAAAAAAGCATTTTTTTGAAAAATATACAGAATGGATAAGTACAAAGTGATATACCCAGACAATGGAATATTATTTAGCAATAAAAAGAATGAAGTACTGATACATGCTACAACATGGGTGAACCTTGGAAACATTGTTTAAGTAAAAGAAGTTAGTCACAAGAGACCACATACTGCATGGTCTCTTGTGCATATCACATTCAATGTATACAAAATTGTATACAAGTTTCCCACGACAGGCAAATCTATAGAGACAAAAAGTAGACTAGTGGCTGCCACAGTGTGGGAATCCGGGAGAATGGGACATGACTGCTAATGGGTACAGGTTTGTTTTGGGGATAACAAAAATGTTCCAATATTGACTATGGTGATCGATGCAAAACTCTGTTTACATAGTAAAAATCGTTGAATTGCACAGTTTAAATAGGTGAATTGTACGGTATGTAAATTACATCTCAATAAAGCTGCCTTTTTTTTTTTTTTAAAAGGTAGTACTCAGGTCTATCAGGTCACAAAGACTATCAACCTCAATTACATTAACAGATTAACTAGAATACATAACATTTTCTTTTTGCTAAAATCATAAATGCAAAGTATAATTCTTCCACATTTAAAACCACTTTTTAACTACTTGCATGCATTGGTGGCTGACATTATTCAAGGCACAAGCTGGGTGACAGTTCCCAGTTTTATCATTCCAAGTCAGTTGCTTCCCCTCTCTAAGCCTCAATTGACTCTTCCCGATAGTAGGAATTAAAGTACCTACTTCGTAAGATTGTCAAATAGGATAATCCCTGTAAAGTACCTAACACAATGCACAGGACAAAATGGTCAGTAAACACTAATTACTAAAGTTTATCACTGGATGTTTCTGGAACTCTTCTAGTCCATATCCTATCCTATGCGACGACCTCACCCATATTCATTTTTCACCTCTTTTAATTGGCCTCCTGCTCCCCAAAGGGTAACCTGCTTCTATTCTGCTGCCTCAACACCTCAGAACTTCGGTGTCATTGGTCTCAGACACCACTCTGCCATCCATAATCCTGCGTGTGGTGGTCTTCTGGACAATGTGCAAGTAGCTACTGCTGTCCAGGGTGTCACCGAGACTGAAATCCTCCCTGTCTTCCAGCAGGTGATGGTAGGCGGTGATCTCAGCCTCCAGCTTGACCTTGATACTCAGCAAGGCCTCATGCCCCTCTGTCCAGGTCTGTGACAGCTCTGACTCCCGGTGCAGCAGGACCCCACTGAGTTGCTCCATCTGCATCATGTAGTGGGCCTCCACCTCCCCCAGGCTATTCTCCAAGCTGGCCTTCAGGTTTCTCATCAAGTCCAGGTTGCTCTCTAAGTACTCAGATCTGGGAGGGTCATCTCAGCTGTTCCTATCTCAGTGGTCTATGAGGTGGCCACTGTGGGGCTCTCCTCAATCTGCTGGAACCAGTACTTGTCCAGCTCCTCTTGGTTCTTCTGAGCCAGCTCATCATAGGGCTTGGATGCCTGCCATGATCTTGCTGAGGTCCTGAGATTTGGGGGCATCCGACTCCACGGTCAACCCAGAGTTGACAATTTGGTTTTTTGGACCCCTTACTTCCTCCTCATGGTTTCTTTTTCATGAGGAACAGCTCCTTGAGAGCCTTGATCTCTTATCTCCAGCTTCAGTCAAGTGACACTGCTGTCATCAGTGATTCTGTGGAGCTCAGGGAGAACATCTCCACAGAATGGCACATGGCCAGCTCCATCTCATATGGACTCTGAAGTCGCCAGCAACAAGATGGGCACTGTCAATATGCAGAATGATGCAGGCACTGTCCATAGATTTTGCAAAGATCTGAGCCCTCAGCAAAATGCTCTTAAAAGTATTGCCCCAAGTCTTTGACTTGGGGTCCCTTCCTCTCCAGGTGTTCCCAGATTTTGAACTCCAATCACTGATTATCAGCCTTGAGGCTCCTCACCTCCTCCAGGCAGGAGGCCAGGTGGTCACTCAGGTCTTGCATGGTCTCCTTCTTCCTGAGGATGCCCCCTATGCCTTCCAGACCCCTACCCATCCTGGTGGCCAGGCCTGGGCCCCCCACCACCCTATTAGCTGGTGGAGCAGAACACAGAGATCTGAGAGGCTGAGCCCCTGGTGCCTGCATAGACCCTGGCATCCACAATGCTGACTGGCAGGACCAAGTGGTTGGGCGACAGCATGGAGCCCTGGGACCAATAGTTGGAGGAGAAGTCGGAGTGGGTGGTGAAGTTCATGCTATTTGAGGAGGAACATGAGAGGCCAGGACTCAGGCTCGGGCCACTCATCCATACTCATTTTAAAGACCTTGTCATGGGGCCTGATGAAATCACTGGGGGGACAGTTAAGGGAAAATTGCGAAAAGAGAGTAATAATAATTTCCTACTGCCCTCACCTACTTCTCCTTCATAATAACCATCAGCTTCCTCACTAATAGTTGGCAGGGAGATAAGCCTGGCCAAACACTAGATCATAGGAAGGTTTGTCCCTTCACATAACCTGAAGAGTGCCTCAGGGTGATTCAAAGTCAGACTTTCCAAAATGTAAGCAGACTTATACTATGGGCTCTATGGCAGAACTCCTTTGATGAGGGTTCCAAATGTACACAAAAGAAACAAGCAACCTCTGGTATGTTAGTTGTACAGAAGGTTAAGCTTTTAACGGATCTGATAAGTCTGATCTGCCAAGACTACAAAAGAAGGCCACAAGAACAGGTAGATTGATCTATATAACCTGGAATTACATGTAAATAACAAAATTCCTTATGTCCATGTACAGGTTAGTTATCACCATCCCAACTTCTTGTCCTCCTGGTGCTGGTGCTGAATAAGTTACACATAGAACACTTCAACTCATCCCTTCTATTTTAAGGTACACTTAATCCCTGACCTCACAGAATTTTTCCTAACACAATTCCTTAAAAATGGCCCGTTGGTGTGATCTATATTCTCTACAAAATACAACCTCATTCTCAAGATACAACCATGTCAATGGGGCGCCTAGGTAGCTCAGTAGGTTACGCATCTAACTTTAGCTCAAGTCATGATCTCACAGTTCATGAGCTGGGCCTCTAACTCTGGGCTCTGTGCTGACAGCTCAGAGCCTAGAGCCTGGAGCCTGCTTTGGATTCTGTGTCTCCCTCTCTGCCCCTCCCCTGTCCATGCTGTGTCTCTTTCAAAAATGAGTAAACATTAAAAAAATTGGTGGGGGGAGTTGGAGGGACTGCCTGGGTGGCTCAGTCGGTTAAGCATCTGACTTAGGTTCAGGTAATGATCTCACGGTTTGGGAGTTCGAGCCCCACATCAGGCTCTGTGCTGACAGCTTAGAGCCTGGAGTCTGCTTCTGATTCTCTGTCTCCCTCTCTCTCTCTCTACCCCTCTCCCGCTCACACTCTGTTTCTGTCTCAAAAATAAACATTTAAAAAAAAACTAAAAAAATTTTTTAAATAAATTTAAAAAGATACATGTCAAAAACTCCCTTTGTAACTTGAAGGAGTCTCCTGAGAAACAGAAAAATCTATATGGGGGCAACTGAGTGGCTTAGTCGGTTGAGTGTATGACTCCTGATTTGGGCTCAGGTAATGATCCCAGGATTATGAGATTGAGTTCTGCATCAGGCTCTTCACTAAGTGTGGAGCCTGGTTAAGATTCCTTCTCTCTCTCTCCCTCTGCTCCTCTCCCCTGTTCATGCTCTAAATAAATAAGTAAATAAATAAATAGAAAAACTCTGTATGGATATTTACTTATTTATAATTTCAGTGATAAGTTTTGAAAGTTATTTGACATGGTGTTGACTAAACACATACAACAGAACAGTTCTAAATACATAACAGAAAAAAGACTCCATGAGGATTTCTTTCTGGTCTTACACAATTGTGGTGATATGGCAAAACTGCCCATGTACTGAGAATGTGGATAAATAGGTTCCTAGAAAATATATATACTGTAGTCAAGAGAGTTTGGGGAACATTACCTCTCATTCAAAAGTCTTCTGATGTGATAATGTACATATGAAAATGTAATGTGGCAAATAGTAGAACAATGACAGTAAGTGATATAGAAATGACAGGATAAAATTTGTTAATTCCTGAAGGAATAATTTTAGGATAAATTTCTAGAATAAGCAGGTTTTGTCCTAAGATTTTGAAAGAGATTAGAACTTCAATAGGCAGCAGGTATGAATGTGGGAGATCAAGCAGGAAAGCACTGGACATTATACAGCAGGCTGACAAAATTAACATAGTACAAGAAACAAAAAAACATCAAACAGTTACACTATGAAAAGCTTTTAACCATAAGTTAAGGTGGTTAGACTGATTATGTAGTCAAGGAATCCGTTAAAAGTTTCAGTACTTTCTACTGTTCCAGAACACTTCTGCTCATTCATTTGTTAGATAAACTGGATCTTTCTACAAGATCCAGTTCTAACGTAACTTTCACAGTGAAGGTTTCCCAAAGTTGCAATGCTGTGTTTCTCAAACACTGCATGGAGAATTACTGGGTATCTTGTTAAAAAGGCAGCAAGGCACTTTTTATCATTTAGTGTCAAGGAATCAATATTCAGAGCAAACCAATTTATACCCAAAGAAGGAATGTTGTAAGAAGACCACCTTCTTATATTGTGATAGGATTCTACAAAAATATTTGTTTCACTTTCCCATGCATGTCACCAAGCTTCTCCCTAGTGAGCTAAGTCTGTTAAGTATAAATAACTATGATTTACTAGGTTCTACTTTTAGAACAACTGAAAAAGTATAAAATGTAATGACATGTCAAAATTATAAAATGCATTAAACTACCAGCTGTTTTTCATTAAATTAACTTCTGGATTATTTGAGTATATAAGTCAAGTTTTTCTCTTTAGAAACTTGTATCCACAACCTTCAGATTTCTTATTCTCATAAATTCCCCAGGCAAACACACCTGTTTAATAAGGTCAAATCGGGGCGCCTGGGTGGCGCAGTCGGTTAAGCGTCTGACTTCAGCCAGGTCACGATCTCGCGGTCCGTGAGTTCGAGCCCCGCGTCAGGCTCTGGGCTGATGGCTCAGAGCCTGGAGCCTGTTTCCGATTCTGTGTCTCCCTCTCTCTCTCTCTGCCCCTCCCCCGTTCATGCTCTGTCTCTCTCTGTCCCAAAAATAAAAATAAAAAAAAAAGTTGAAAAAAAAATAATAAGGTCAAATCAAGGCACCTCCAAATAAAAGTACATACTGCAATTCAGCACTGATGGTGTTGCTCTCCCACAGAAGTGCTTCATTCTCTGCTACAAATATTCACAGTTTGGAACAGATAGCAAGAAAAGACTTTTAAAAGTGGCTTGTCAGAACCAACAATGTTGGTGTTTCCTTTCCAACATTACCAGCCCACCAAGCAATTGTGAAAAGAGTATGATACAAGGGAAAATGATCAAGGTGGAGGCAACCAGACATTAATGGTGTCAATTGCTTTAGACGACATTTATAACCACAGACCATAACTCAAAACAGGAAATGTCTTCTAATCTGGTGTCTTCAAACAGTGATTTTATAAAGAATCAACCAAACCAATATAGGATCATAAAACAATTGTTTTAAAAGATACAAATATTTAGGGCACCTGGGTGGCTCAGTCGGTTAAGCGTCTGACTTTAGCTCAGGTCATGATCTCACAGTTTGTGACTTTGAGCACCGCGTCAGGCTCTGTGCTGACAGCTCAGAGCCTGGAGCCTGCTTCAGATTCTGTGTCTCCCTCTCTCTTTGACCCTCCTCCACTCACACTCTGTCTCCGTCTGTCTCTCTCTCAAGAATAAACATTACAAAAAAATTTTTTTTGAAAAATAGAAGATACAAATATTGTATAACTTTGAAAAGTTACAATCCCAACAGAGTTTTATGTAACTTAAGGAGTTAATTCTAAAATTCATTCAAAACTCTATACCAATATTTTTAGGCAGGGGAGGGGGAATATCTTATCAGATGTCAAATCTATAAAATGATACTAATGAAAGTAATGTGATATTGGCATAATACAAAACAGTTAAATGGAATAAAATAATAAAATACACCAGAAAGTTCAAAACTAAAGTATTATGTGGTAATTTAATATATAAGAGAGGTGGCACTCTTAGTGTGGAAATCATAAAATATTCAATAAATCTGAAGGGTCAACATCCTCACTCGTGGGAGAAAACAGTTGTCAGATCCCTATACCTCACATTCTATTAAAAAAATATATTCCATATGTACTGGGGAGTTAAACACATAAAACAGAAGAAAATATAAACAGAGTATTTCATAATTTGGGGGTGAGGTAGTTTTTGTTCATTTCTACTTAGAAACTCATAAACTAAAAATGTGTAAGAAAGCTCTTGAATGATTTTATTGGCCTAATTAGGCCTCTGACGCTCCGTCTTCTCTCTTTTCTACTCCTTCTTCTCAGTAGTTGCATAGCCTATGGCACCAAGATGGTCTTGGGAAGAAATTTTCCAGTTCCAGATCCAGAGGTACCACCCATACATATTGGAAATAAATAAGAGAGCCCCACTGCATCAAAATTTTTTTGGTAGGTAAAAAAGATGAGACTGAACATCTAGATCAATGATTCAGTTTCTCATGAGTAATTTTCCATGTAACTATTAATACATTTTTAATTGGGACCAAGCAATCCTCTCCCTCAAACTTTTTCCCTTCCTAACCAAAGCTCATCTGGATTTTAAGGCACCTCAATCCAAATTCTCTTTTATAGGTTATTTATAAATTTTTAGATCTGTCACCTCAATAGACAATACAAACAGCAAAAAAATTATAATTCCCTGTCAAAAGTAAGAATCAATTTTATTACCTGTAGTAACTATGTTTCTAGATTAAAAGTATGATACATTATAATTGGCCAATTAATGTGAAATATTTGGGATTAGGCTTTTTTCAGTATCTAAATCAACTTACTGGGCATATTTTAAACGTGCAGGTCCTCAAAATATTTTTGCCAGTATAGTGAGTCTAACACAGCATGTCTCTCACATCATGTCTTAATTAAATTCCTACCTAACCTGTTTAAAACGAAGTAAATTATAAAGTCCCAAGAACCCCTAGCATCTCCCCCACCCTGCAGTGGGAGGTGAGGCAGGGCAGGGAGACTAGAATTAACTTAGATCCTTTTCTCAATGCCTCTTGGATCTTCTTCACATTCTAGAAACAGTAATTTGAACATCACTGAACATAAACTAAGTGAAAGCCAGTTTGAAATTATTCAGTTTAATCCCTTCATTCAACAGATGATGCAATCTAGATCTAGAGAAGTGAAGGGACTTCCTCAGAATCACGTGCTTTGCACTGAAGTGATGTATGATTATGGGACTACTAACATCTTTCCTTCCACTTAAAAAACAGCCCAGGATTACAAATACTAATTAAGCAACTATTACAACCACCAGTCCTATATTACAAAAAAAAAAAAAAAAAAAAAATGTACATGTCTTGTTGTTATGTCCTCCAGAAACTTTTCAAACTACTTTGAAATAATTACTTAAGGTATTTTATTTAAAGTCTCATTAAAAAAAAAAACACCCAAAATTACTACTTCCATGTTCCACACCAAAACTAAGGATTAAATTATTTCTCAACAAATTAACTAGTACTTAAAACATAAGATCACAATTGCCTCCAAAATTTTAACATCTACATTTTTACATTAATAAGGTTTCTCCTATGGTCTTTTAAAGTAAATAATTTTCTGTCGCAAATGGAAGAATCGTAACAATAAATTTATTAAAATCCAATTTCCTCTGGGTCTCTGGGTCTCATACCTGTTGTTCATCCTCCATGACGTTACTAGCAAATTCAAACACTAGGTCGTTCTGTTGGACAACAGCAGCCATAATAAAACATTCCCCTTAGATCCACATGAGAAAAATTCCAAGCAGGTTCAAGTATGAGGCAGCAGAATCCAGTGACCAATTTGGGTAAAAAACCCTCAGCTAAGTCTGTTAAGTTACTGTAGACCAGGTTTTCTTTCAGGACGGCACTACAGGTTTCCTTGGTTCACTGATATTCCACTCAAACAGAGGCAATTTTTCTGAAATTTTTCTTCTTTAGAACTTCTTGGCCTGAAAAACAAAAGCTTAAGTTAATTATGAAAAAGTAATCGTGCCCATTCAGAATATAACAATTATTACCAAGGGCAGTGTCTCCAAAGTATTTTTTGTTAATGTTTTTAAACAAAATCAACATGACTGATGAATACAGGCTTTTTTTTTCTTAAGTTAGATATATATTTTCTTTGAAGATTTCATTCTTGCTAAGATACAATCACCTCTCATTTCTGAAAGTGAAGCCATTCTCCCCTCCCCCCAGTTAAACTACAGTTAAAGTGCCGAATACTTAAAAAAAAAAAAAGTCCACACAGCAATAACTAGGTTTGTAACTGCAATAAAGGACATATAAACAATTTCCTTCTTGCCAGTAACCCAGCAAACCACACAGGAATTGTTCCTCCATGAGTAATTTCATCTGTATATTTTTGCCCTAGGAGAAACATTCATACAGTGTCCCTGTTATGCCTAATATATATAAGAATTTAAAGTCTGTCTCATACATTTAAAATTCAGTAAGCACTATTTTAAAAGCCTTTAAAAATAAGCAGAAATTAAAGTCCACTTTTTCTGTTCTTTTAAAAGGTTTCTGTTAAGAAGAATGTTTTACCATGCTTAAGCCTGTCTTCAGTGGCTTCTTTTTTAATGTACTGAAATGTATCCTTATCTCTAGCACAGGCTTGCAAGCAACAGGAAGGAAACGGCACTTGACCACGTCATGGCAAATTAGAACATGCAAAGAACTGCACTTTACAATAGTAGAAAAACAGAAACGCAACTTAAGAGTGAAAACAATTTCAGTGGAGGGAGAAATGCTTAAAAAGTGCCTGCCAATGATGTTTGCCTACTTAAAAAAAAGCTACCACTATTAACAAAAGGAAAACGTTTTAAGTTTATCACAATTTTATGAAATACTGCATCATAGGATTATGACTGTGTGATATGAAAAGACAAAGATTATAAAAATAATCACATTAAATAACATTTGAAATAGCACTTACAATTTTAATTTTAAAGAGACAAGTTAGAGAATGAAGCTGAGCTGGTGAATCAGTTTCCCTGAAAACAGCATGTGCCAGCTGAATCAGATACTCAATTTCCTAATTTCAGTAAAGTCAATATATACCCTGGACTCTGGGGGTTATCATGGCTAACTGTAATTTCCCTAACTGGGAATCAAAATAAAGTAAGGGTTAAGAATTTAATTCAGGTAATACTTCTACTCACTAAACTGAATTCTAACCCAGCAGTGCCCCACACCCACTCTATACCCCACCTCTTTCAATAATGAGTTCAACCCCAACACTGGGAAAGCATTTTTATTTTTAGCACATTCAGGTCTTTTTTGAGCAATTCACCATACCTGGAGGGGAAAAAAATGCTTTCACCTAAATTGATCACAGACAGACATATAAACATAAGACACACATTTGGCTTTGGTCAAATGTTACTTATAATCTTGTCCCTTAAATTACTACCCAACCTAATTCTTCTGCACTGGGCTTCCCTTCTTATGGTCCGCCACACAAACTACATTCCTTCTTGCCTCCCTGCTCAAAATCTACTTATTCACCATTTCCAGAATACTGCTCTCACCTCAGCACCCATTCACATCTCTCCCAGTCTTCAATACTCAAGTTCCATTTCTTTCACAAACCCCCCAAACCTCTCGGCCTCCACCTATCTGGATCGATCCCTTCAGAAATATGACACTTACTGCCTGTCATGTTAGCACTAACTATACACTGTCTCACATGGGAAAATCATGTCCCCCTAATTCAATTCAATAAATCTTTGAGTGTCTATGATATCTAAAGCAATATGCCAGGAAGCAAGATAGAGCAAAACTTCTCTAGGTGAATAACCATTGTCTAAAATTCCTTCTGTACCTACCATACCTGGGTGCCCATAGTAATAGTAAAAAGGATTATATTAAAGACAGATACTGCTTAAAAATCTATCATTAGATATTTAAGCTATATCTACATATATTATTTATAAAGAATGATTGTAGTACTTTTGATAAAGAGGAAACCATTATCCCAAACTTGAAAAACCACAGTAAAAAGTCAAGTAACCAGAATCAAGGGATGTTTCCTGATAACAAAAGTTTCTCTGTAAAAGGTTAGATTCCAAAAGGCCTATTCCAAATCCATTTATTTGGGGTTTTTTTTTTAATGTTTATTATTTTTAGTTTTGAGAGAGAGAGACACAGAGTGCGAGCGGAGGAGGGGTAGAGACAGGAAGGCACAGAATCTGAAGCAGGCTCCAGGCTCTGAGCTGTCTGCACAGAGCCCAATGCAGAGCTGGAACTGGGAGATCATGACCTGAGCTGAAGTCAGATGCTTAACTGACTGAGCCACCCAGGAACCCTCCAAATCCATTTATTTGTAAATACAAAGTGACACTCTACCAGTGACCAATGTGAACACATCTGTGTAAAGTTTAAGTTTCCTTTCTTTTCCATTGCAATGAGGTACCTTTTCTTACTAACATTTCCACACTATTATGCTTTAATAAATGTTTTTCAAAAGTATAAGCAATCAACATACCCACACCTTCAGGTACACACTGACAACCAAGAATAATAAACCAAAACTGAAATGACTGCCCATGATGACTAGGCCACTTGTTGGGATGGAGACACCTTCACTCTGGTGAGGTAGCTTTGGTACATTTCTATATAGAAGTCATCAACTAAAAATGTGTAAGAAAAGCTCCTGAATAATTTTATTGGCCTAATAAGGCCTCTGATCCTCTGTCTTCTCTCTTTCCCACTCCTTCTTCTCAGTAGTTGCATAGCCTATGGCACCAAGATAGGTCTTGGGAAGAAATTTTCTGATTCTGGATACAGAGGTTATCACCTGTACATGTTAGAGATACTTAAATAAGAAAACCCCATTGCATCAAAATCTCTTCAGTTAACAGATGAGACTGAACATCTAGATCAATGATTCAGTTTCTCATGAGTACACTGAGTTCCTGTGCCCAAGGTCTCACAATCTGAAAGTGTCACATAAGTACAATGAGATTCCTTACCTCTTAATTCAGGACTCTGTCCAGATCAATAGTACAGAGCCTTCCCTCTAAATCTACCTGACACAGATTGTACACACACACACACACACACACACACACACACACACACACACACACCAAATTGGAAAAAAAAAAAAAAAAAGTCTCCATCTTGAGTTCAGCTCATCTCCAAATCCACGCACTCAACTTTTAAGTCCACATCAGTGCCCCCTCAAAGTCAATGTGTCTAAAACATGTCCCAAACTGAACTTATCATTTTATTCCTCAAAGTTGCACTAGTATGAAAAAGACATGGGTACTCAGACTGAGGAGAAAAAGCATTTTTTGCCCTCTCCTAACAAATTATAAGGTCTTTGGTTAACTCTATGTATTATATTCAGGAACATTCTACTGCATAAGTACTTCTCAAACCTATTTCATTTTCAAAGTGTCACTTAGTCTTTATAAAATACCAAGAAAAAATATATGTGAAAACTGTTTATCTAACATAGACATAAACAGTTAACTTATTTGCACAACTTTGAGAGGTCATCTAGTTGAACATCCACCAAATAGTAAAAACTCCCCAAGTTGGTTCTCATGTCTTTCAACTGGGTCAGGATCATATTCTTATTCTCCAAGGAGACACACACCACAGAAGGGTCTTAACAATAAGGTAGTCCTAGTATCTTATCGCCAAAATAAGCTGCAGATTTAAAGTCAAATAATAAAGCAAGCAAAAACAGTTAAAAGAGCAGTTAACAGCTCTGGAGTTGGACCACCTGAGTTTGAATCTTCTGTACTGTGACCTTGGACAAGTTACTTACTGTCAGTCTCCCTTTTCTATGAAACAGGTACAAAATGCAACACCAAAATCTAGAGTTGCTGTAAACAAGCTATGCAAAATCCATATACAGAATGCTGGCCACATGAGTTTTGCTCCATACACAACAGCTTCATTATTGTCTCAGTACAATGCAAGGGACATGTAACAGGTGAATGCCACTTAACTGATTACTCCTTAAGTCTCATTTCCATACTCCCTGGGAGTCTCCTTGACCACAGCGATTTGCTAGACTCCAACAAAGAATACTATAGTCCATTATCAACAAAAGTATAATTCTATTCCAGTGCCTGAAAATTTGGCACCTATCTGATAAATCCAGCTGCTTCTAGGCTAAGACCTCACCCTGTCTGGCAAGCTTCCCTTAACACAGAGTTCCATTATGCCCCTGTTCCAAACAACATGAATTTACTGATTGTAAACACAAAACCCTCAGCCACATAGATGGCTACTACAACCAACTCAGTTTGTCTCATTTATTATAAAATATTTCAGGTATTCTAAAAACATGACAGTCAAAATCAGTTTTTAATACTTCTCACACCTGCTTTCTTCATCCCTGATTGAATGCAAAGTTAAGTTTCCTTCGAAAGGGCTTTAAACACAAGAGTCTACAAACCTATTAATTCATAATGGCATTTAAAAACACATCATTGCTACCCTTTGGAAGGTGCCAGGTCACCAACTCATATACTCAAAATGAAAATTAATAAATAAAAGTAATGACAAAAACATTTCAGATTAAATCATTCTAGCCCCAAGGAGGTAAAATTCACTAGCTTAGAGCAATGGGGTGCATGAATGACTACCTTTAATAAAACATTCAGACAGTGCTTGTATGTTTATGTATGTATGAGTATCTAAAGAATTGGAATTCTGTAGTAATGCCAGATGCCAAGTATCTGAAAAGAAATAATTTTTTATGAAGTAGTAAACTAATACAAGGCCCTTTGCAACAAACAGACATACCCATCATAAGAAAAGTGAGTATATTTGGAAAAACCATTAGCTTAGAAGAAATACAATAAAAATGAAATAGAATAAGAGAAAAGAAGAAAAGCTATGCAAATTAAAATGAGAAGCAAGCAATAAACCCATATACTGTAATGGCTGGAATTTTTTTGTAATATAAGACAGGGCTTTTCATGTGTTTTCTAACACGCAGAATGTTTTACATTAGCTTCCAGAAGACATGAAAATAATAAATCAGCAGTACCAAGATAAATTCTGTACAATCGTCCCAGGGCCTGCCCATTCTCAATCTAAAAAGAGTGGAATCACACAATTTTAAAGCTGAAAAATACCTAAGGATTACCTAAAACAATGCATTCATTGACCAGCTAAAGAATTTGAGCCTAGCAAAATCTGACTTGTCCAAGGTCACAAAGACAGTGGAAAAGAAAGCAAAAGAGGCCCAAATTCCCAGCCCAATTCTCTACTCATGTCCCTAAATCTGCATTAATAGAACTTCATCAGTATTGTTCTTTGGCAGAAAGACCTGGAAAATAAGAAATCTCTGCCACAAATATTTATAGCAAAGGTCTCTACACTATTCCATACAACTTCTTGATATATGTTAAGTCATTTTTGTTCATATTTTTAACCGGAACAACTTTAAGTAGAGGAGTTTGTGGATTTTTCTATCATTGTTTTAAATCTTCAAGTTTTACTCTTATTGCTCTCTCCCATCATATTAGTTTTACCTTCACTCACCCTAAAAAGTGAGAACATTTATAAAGCTTTTTATAAAGCTACCACACTTAAAATTTATTCTAAAATATTTTTATGAGTTAATAACTGACATTATGCTTGCTAGTTCTTTTTTTTTTTTAATATATGAAATTTATTGTCAAATTGGTTTCCTAGTTCTTTGAATACAGTATTCCTACAGCTTTACATTTTTAAAAATGTGAATCTGGAAGAAGTGATTTAAAAAATACACCAAAATGTAGTTACAGTTAAGGACCCAGATTTGAACTTCCTCAAACAAGGGTGGTTCGTCTCTCAGTTCCTACTGAGTGAGAAAGAAAGAAAGAAAGAAAGAAAGAAAGAAAGAAAGAAAGAAAGAAAGAAAGAAAAGAAAGAAAAGAAAAGAAAGAAAAGAGAGAAAGAAAGAAAGAAAGAAAGAAAGAAAGAAAGAAAGAAAGAAAGAGAAAGAAAAGGGGGGGGGGCACCAATTGTAAAAGAAATCTCACTCTATAGCCCTGTCTAAATCACGTGCTGTACACACAACACAAAAGTTAAAACAAAAATACAAATTAATGTCACAAGAGGAATAAATCATTCCCCACTGCGTTCAGGGTTCTCATATTATTTCAAACATTCACAGAATTTAAGAAAATTTAGAAAAAGTTTAAAAATATGTCCTTGAAATCTATGTAAGTGCCATATACATATATTACCACCAATATCTTCTAAATAGCTATCCTGCCTTAAGCATCTTTCATTCCAACTTGGGGAGAAGGCAAGGGGAACGGAAGTACCTAAAACTTTTCCTAAAGTACAATTTTATTTTCAAGTAAATGAAGCACAAATTGGTGTTTTTTTGTATAGAAAGCCTCGGTCAGGCTTCCAGCGACATATGCAAAGCTAAAGCAGGGCATGGAAACATGAATATGTTCACCTCACCCCAAGCCATGTTAAGGTAATCTCTCTCTCTCTCTCTCTCTCTCTCTCTCTCTCACACACACACACACACACACACACACACACACACACACACACACACTCACACACACTCACTCACTCACTCACTCACTCAATATGATCAAGTCAAGCAGGATGACTTCTCTATGTTTTCGCCTTTTTTGCTGACACCCGGATGGACAGTTCCAGGACTCTGAGGGCAGGCTGCAATTACTCACTGCCTAGACCTGAAATTCTGGTTCTTTCACATTGTTCTCCACTTTCCATCCTTGGCCACTTGGGCCTACCTGGTGTCAGGTTACACTCAGGCAGCATTTATAGCACCTTGCAAAACAGCCAAACAGATTACATACCTAGACCTGTCAATACCTGCGATCTCAAGATTAACCCTTTTTCTGAGCATTTTCTGAAAACAAGAGAATTTAGAACCAAGGGGAAATATCCAACGGTACCCTGATATTGTTTTAACTTTGGTCACAAAAAAAAGAATTTAACTGCTTTCCCATCTCAAAATGGTTGAAAGTGATAATTATCAACCAAAATGCCATTAATTGATGATTTTTATTATGCAAATGAACTAAAGGAACTTTCTTCCCTTCAGCACCCCAAACCTGAAATCTCACAGAAACACACTTATCCATTGAACACAAAGATGCTAAAATGTGCTTATCAGCAAAACCAGTTCAGCAGTTTAAAATTCTTCTCTCTGTAACAAACAAGAATCAACTTGCAAGGAAATTCTATTTCATTTCTGTGTTGGTTCATTCCCCTGGTTAATAGATTCATCCTCTTAGAAAATGCTCACTGGCGCAATCGTTCCCCTATCTGCGCACACGACGGGTTCTCATCGGGAAGCGTTTCACTCTGGCCCAGACTGCAGGGGAAAAGCCAGGGGTAGGTTGTTTAAAGGTCCCCCAGGAGATTTTGCAGCATGCCACACCTCCCCACACCTCCAACTCCCACACGACACAACACTCTTCTAGAATAAGCTGTATTTGTCATATGAAGTTTTATGGAGAGACACACTGTACACTGTCCCTCCAGTGTACCACTCTTACTTTAGCTCCCCTGGAGCTGTTCTTCAGCAACAGAAGCAACTTAGCAAAGATAAAAATATCAGCAACTTACTTCTCTACTGCCTCCACTGCCTATAGGAAAAACTTCAGATCCATTAACAGGGATTAAGCAAAAGGCATGAGAAAACGTGGTCAGATCTGTAGAACAGAATAATCTCCACAGGATAAGGACTGAAAAGAGTGAACAGGAATATTCCATGGAGCAAGTTTAAAACTATACCTCTGTCACAATTTTACTACTCTTTACTCTCACCTCAGAAAAGGTATTCCACCATTTCTGCATTTTATTGTCCTCACAGTCGCCCAACCCCACGCTAGTATTAAAGAAGCCAAAGTCAGGGGTGCCTGGCTCAGTCAAATCACCGTCAGACTCTTTGGCTCAGGTCATGATCACATGGTTTGTGAGTGAGAGCCCAGGGTAGGGCTCTGCAGACAGCTCAGAGCCTGAAGCCTGCTTAGGATTCTATGTCTGTCTCTCTCTCTCTCTCTCTCTTTCTCTCTCTCTCTCTCTCTCTGCTCTCCCCTGCTTGCACTCTGTCTCTCTCTCAAAAATAAACATTAAAAAAATTAAAAAGAAATAAAAAATAAAGAAGCAAAGTCAGTGCTGCCCCATCCCCCCACCCCAACACAGTAAGCACCACTCTTTTCCAGGCTTCTGTCTGTGCTCACTGTCATGCTCAATCCAGATCTCTCCATGCATTCTTAGCTGGTCACAATCTTTTATACCTGTGGCATTTTAGGGTCCTCTTCAAAATCATAGTGGGACCAGACTTAACATTAACTCCAGGGGTGTCTGGTGGCTCAGTTGGTTAAGCAACCAACTCTTGATTTCTGTTCAGGTCATGATCTCAGTTTGTGGGACTGAGCCTCACGTTGGGTTCTGTGCTGACAGCTGACAGTGCAGAGCCCGTTTGGGATATTGTCTCTCTTTCTCTCTCTCTGCCCCTCCCCTGCTCTGGCTCATGTTCCTTCTGAAAATAAACATTAAAAAAAAAAAAAGTAAAGAAAAATAATATCAACTCCAGAGAAGCAAAACTGTTTTCACCTTTTTCCAAGTTACCAAGGTTGATGGATTTTAAGATTCCTTGGGCACAAAATTTCCCCCTCACACATATGAGAAGACCCCTAATGACCTAGTGTTTTCATAATATTACCCCCTTTCTTCTTTAAATAATAGAAATCTATCTTAAATAAGTCTGGATTTAATCAAACAATTCTGGTGTCCCATGTCAAGATCCTTAAAATGGAATTCTTCCTATAATTGTTCTCACAACTGTCTGGCAATCAGTTAAGATTCTAAACTCAGTGGCACCAAAACACGAGACCCAAATAAAACCGCAAGACGAGAGGTAAGAAGGTAGAAGGGCAAGGGCTTAATACTGTAACACACATACTTAAAATATACACATGCAACATTTATAAATTATACATGTAGCTTTTTATCTTCCTACTGTACAAATTTTAGATAGAAGCAAACTTCTATTACTACTCATAAGAAATATGCAAATTTATAATACAGAATAATTAAAATATTAGGCCTTCCACCTTTCATAATATAATTGCTCACTCAATTTTTCAATCATATGAATCCATTTTGGTTACTGTTAATTGAAGTGCATCAACATCTTGCATTAGGTCTTCTCTGAGAGGAAACAGTTTTGTTACACTTATCTTATATCCAGAACTAATCAGAAGATCCCATAGCATTCATTTTTAAAAGAAAGCATGCTTCTACTGATTGACTTAGTGGTAAAAAGTTGATGAATATTTACTGATCTTCCCCTAAACTCAGTACCATGGTAAATACAAAAAGATAATGCATGGCCTTGTTCCCATGACATGTACAATTTAGTTCAGGAAACAAGAGACAATAACTGAACACCAAAAGGTAGTATAAAATTAGATGCTCATAAAGCTGGTCAGTACTACAGCATTTCAGAAGAGGGGATGGTCAAACAGGTCAAGGAGCACTCACAGACAACAAAGGACTTAAAATCAATCTTTTAAAGGAAGGTAACAGAATGTGGAAACACTAAGGGAAAGGATAAGATAAAGTATAGCATGTGTGTGCATTTGCATGTATGCTGAAACACAGAAGAATGCAGAGAATCAAAACTGACCAAAGTAAACCTGAAGACACTTACCAGCTTGACAACAGCTAAGGAGGCGTCAACAGGAAATGGTAGAACACGTGGTTAAATAAGCAAAGTAAAACCAAATTATGGAGTCTTGAAAGTCAGGCAGTAGTATTTAGGCTTGATTTGGGAAGAGGCATAAAGTCCCTGGAGATTTTCAAATCAAATGGCAACAACAGAGTGTAGTCCCTATGAACACAAAGCCCAATGCAAGTCACATGCGTGGGATCTGGTAACTACTATCCAAAAATGATGGGAACAGCTTAAACAAACATTCCACAACTTGACTGCTACACCAATAGCTTCCAGGCACCAATGTGGACACTGCCCTCCTTAAATTCTTCATTAATTACTTATAGAGATTCTCAACAATGGTTTTTTGTGTTTTTTTTTTTTTTTTAAGTTTATTTATTTTTGAGAGACAGGGAGAGAGCATGAGCAGGGGAGGGGCAGAGAGAGAGGGAGATACAGAATCCAAGCAGGCTCCAGGCTCTGGGCTGTCAGCACAGAGCCGGATGCCGGGCTCAAACCCATGAACCGTGAGATCATGACCTGAACCTAAGTCTGACGCTTAACCAACTGAGCCACCCAGGCGCCTGTCAACAATGGTTTTTAAACTGCCTAGAGTGTTGGAAAATTGTTTAAAACAAAATTCACTTAACTAATTTACTTAAGTTTTTGTTCTCTGCCTAAGAACTGGAAGAGAGGGGAAACAAGAAAATAAAATTTTCAAAAGATATTAACATTACCACATAACCTTTCCTGTAAGTTACTCATTTGAACATCAAAACTGCCTTACGACCATTCGAATAAGAATGGAACTTTGAGGGGCACCTGGGTGGCGCAGTCGGTTAAGCGTCCGACTTCAGCCAGGTCACGATCTCGCGGTCCGTGAGTTCGAGCCCCGCGTCGGGCTCTGGGCTGATGGCTCGGAGCCTGGAGCCTGTTTCTGATTCTGTGTCTCCCTCTCTCTCTGCCCCTCCCCCGTTCATGCTCTGTCTCTCTCTGTCCCAAAAATAAATAAACGTTGAAAAAAAAAAAAATTTAAAAAAAAAAAAGAATGGAACTTTGAAATATGTGAACTAGTTGAATCTAGAGAGGTTGTATCCTGTCATTTAGTATTAAGTATTTTGAATAGATGATGCTGATTTAGTTACTCAATGAAGAAAGATGTCATATTCATGACAGATGCAAATTTCTTAGTCACTTAACAGAGACTGCTATCACCAGCATTCAAGGAGTCTCTACTTTCTTCCAGATAGATGGCCAGAAGACAGGTGGTCCTGTGAACACATGTAGTTGACCAAGTAAGGGTACATTAAACCTGCTCTTTAGTAGAGGTATGTTCTGCTTTATGGCTTTGCCTTACTCTTGCAAAGTTCAAGAATTCCAAGTCACCTTAGTAGATGTAATAGGCACTTATTAAATTTTTAAACTATACCTTTGCATAAAGACACATCCAGAAATTGTACAAGAGCACAGTAAGGTTTATTGATAATTTTTAGTAATACCTAATGTCTAAAAAGTGCTTTATAATTTTCAAGGGAAAACACATATACTACCTTTACTTAAGTCTTAAACATTGATAACAAGCACTGGATTTTTAAAAAAGACACAAAGAACCATGACACTTATCCTCAAGGAGCTTGAGAAAGAAATGGTAACAACTTGGAAAATAAGTATGTGGAAGAAAGTAATAGATAAACCATTTATGTGTGCCAGGCCCTATGCTAAGTACTTTACTGTATCCGTCATTAAATCTTCATATCAGTAATATCCACCTCACTTTATTTACATAAAGATACAAGGATTGAGAGAGCCAACCAAATAAGGGTAGGGACATGGTCAGGGTCACCACCATACTCCCGCATCTAACACAGATGCTTCATGATAAATATCTGCCAATGAACGCTCCAGCTGTTCGGAGAGTTTCAGCACATGTCTCAATTCAGCTCACACTCATCTACCTATTTATGCATTCAACAAATATCCACTTAGCACCTACAATATCTCAAGGCTCTGTTCTGTGTTAAACAAGTAACATCAGTGAACAAAACAGACCAAAACTTCTACTTTCATGGGGATTCTAATCTAGTTACCTTTTTTTTTCCCTTTCTATTTCATTCATCAGCCCACCTACCTCCCCTTTGGTAACCATCAGTTTTACTTTACGGAGTCTGTTTTGGTTTGTTTCCTTTTTTTCCCCTTGTTTGCAGTTTTGTTTCTTAAATTCTACATATGAGTGAAATAATATGGTATTTGTCATTCTCTGACTCACTTATTTCACTTAGCATTTATACTCTTTAGCTCCATGTTGTTGCAAACGGCAAGATTTCATTCATTTTTATAGCTGAATAATATTCCATTGCATCTATCTACGTACACACCACATCTACTTTATCCATTTGTTTATTAATGAACACTTCGGCTGCTTCCATAATATGGCTATTGTAAATAATGCTGCAATAAACATAGGGGTACATGTATCCCTCTGAATTAGTGTTTCTGTATTTGGGGGGTAAATACCCAGTAGTGTGACTACTGGATAGGAAGGCAGTTCTGTTTTTAACTTTTTGAGGAATCTCTGTTTTCCAAGTGGCTGCACCAGTATATCTGTATTCCCACTAACAGTGAACAAGAGTTCCTTTTTCTCCACATCCTCACCAACACTTGTTGTTTCTTGATCTAATTAGTGATTTTAACGAGGACAATTATGTTTCCCCTCAAAATATTCTGAGTTAAAAATGTGGGACATTAAAAATGTCAGGCAATACAAGTTTCTATTTTACACCATGAGTAGAAACTTCTGCCACTCTCCTTCCATGTCTATCTCCCACTATCTCTGACACCCCAACAATTGGGCACAGAAAATGTGACCTCTCCTACTCCAAGAGGAGAGTAAGAGTTGTGGGAGAGGTGTTGCATCTTTAAGACAATTTGGAAGTACCTATGAAGAGGGAAAGGGAAAAACATGAGATGGGAATGTAGACAGGGGAGAGATATAGCTAAATCCAAAGGCAGGTTTCTTTCAGGCAAAGCTGATTAATAACCTAGATGTAGATTCCTAAAGGCCTCTATTTCACTTTAATTTTTATTTTGACTTTAAGTGAACTGAAATTTAACCACAATAAGTTTATTAGGATTTTACAAAGCATTCTCTTTACAAATATAAACATTTCAAGGAAGAGACCATTCTCCCTGTATTGTCTCTTCTTATACTCTAGATGGCCTTCAGAAATCATATCAGTACTATCTATATTCTTTTATTTATTTAACAAGCACTCATAGGGACCTATCTGCCAGATGCTGGTGGGTGAGGGAGAAGGACAGGGAACAGACAGTGACTAAGACCCAGTCTTGCCCTATGGGCAATCACAGTCTGCCAGCTAAGACAAATGATAATCACAATAATACTTATGATATAGCAGGGGTCGACACAAATTTTATTTTCCCATGTTATCCCATAATTATTTACTATGTCCCATCTCTTAAGGTTATAAGCTACATGAGAATAAGACTTATATAATTTTTTTCTGTATGTTCCTTATTAACATAATTTAAAAGCATATTAAAAGTATACGGTGTTGGAGCGCCTGGGTGGCTCAGTTGATTAAGCGTCCAACTTTGGCTCAGGTCATGATCTCACAGTTTGTGAGTAAAGCCCCACATAGGGCTCTGCGCTGACAGCACAGAACCTGCTTTGGATTCTCTGTCTCCTTTTCTCTCTCTGCCCCTCCTCCACTTGCTCCCTCTCTCTCTCTCTAAAGTAAATAAAAACAATTAAAAAAAAACATTAAAAAAGAAAAAAGTACATTGTGTTGAGAGTCAAAATTAGGCCACAAGATGAAAGGACATTGCCTTTTGTTAATAAAAAAGACTTACTGAAATTCTCCATTAAAATGATAAAAGATTAGTGTTTCCATTTGTCTGCTTTAGCATTTCACAGAATTTTACATGATGTCCTCACCTGCCAGAACCAACTGGTGGTATGCTACACTTTGCTATGCTCAAAGTGATATCTATACATGTATTTTCTGATTCAAACACAGAAAAACACAAATACAGAAATACCACCAGCAAATGATGCAATAATGGGAAGCCCTACTCAACAACCCTATGAACTATTCTCCACATGTCTAGCCTTTGTCAGGTGTTTTTGTTTTGTTTTTTAAATCAGGTTTTAATAAATATTAAGAACTACTTCACTGGTTCTTCTGAAACTCCTTAAAAAATGAAATTCATATACTTTATAATTTTTCCTTTAATCTTTATTTTATTTTTTTTAATTTTTTTTTCAACATTTATTTATTTTTGGGACAGAGAGAGACAGAGCATGAACGGGGGAGGGGCAGAGAGAGAGGGAGACACAGAATCGGAAACAGGCTCCAGGCTCTGAGCCATCAGCCCAGAGCCCGACGCGGGGCTCGAACTCACGGACCGCGAGATCGTGACCTGGCTGAAGTCGGACGCTTAACCGACTGCGCCACCCAGGCGCCCCTTTCCTTTAATCTTTAAAAAGCAGATCTGAATCCTAAGATTTGACTTAATGTTTTTTACTTGATCATTTAAATTTGATTTTTAAAAATAAGATAGAGGGGTGGCTCAGTCAGTTAAGTATCCAACTTCAGCTCAGGTCATAATCTCATGGTTCATGAGTTTGAGCCCCTCATCAAACTCTCTGCTGTCAGCGCAGAACCCGTTTCAGATCTTCTCTCCCTCTCTGTCTGCCTATCCCCCTGCTTACACGTGCTCCCTCAAAAACAATAAACATTTAAAAAGTAATAATCAAAAATAAATAAAAAATAACATAGGAACCTGTATCAATTTTCAGCTGGAAAAACTGTTAATACATGAACTTTTTAAAAACATTCCTAGAATAGAGAGATCTAAACTAAAGTCCTACTTGCAAAGAATCTTGCTCTGTTGATAATAAGGCTAATTTAGAGGCTCCAAATCACTGAAGTACAAAACACTTCGAGACAAGAACAGAAAATAACATAGGGAAAAGAAGTAGTAGTAAAGGGAATTATTCCTTTCAGTGGAGAAATCAGGAAAATTGTAATGAAGAGCTAGACATTTTCACCAGATTAATCTAAAGACAAAAATAAAAGATTTTTTAAAAATGTTTATTTATTTTGAGAGAGACAGGGAGGGAGAGAGAGAATTCCAAGTACGCTTCTTGCTGTCAGTACAGAGCCCAATGCAGGGCTTGATCTCACAAAGTGTGAGATCATGACCTGAGCTGAAACCAAAAGTTGGATGCTTAACCTACTGAGCCACCCAGGCACCCCAAAAGTTAAAGATTTTTGACGTTCAACAATCAGTGATAACTAAGGTATTCTCAGCTACATTTCTGAGTGAACCAATAAACAATCACCACTGTTAATATGCTGCAAACACTAATAATTTCATTAAGAATACTTGATTTCTATAAAAAGCAAAAAACAAGTGGAGGGCAAAAGTAGGAAAGAAACCTTATAATGAAATTGTTTTTACAAATAAACCATAAAGGAATATTGTAGAAAAGAGTCACATTGTAGTTCTTTAATCAGCTTTTTGTTTCTAGAATGGAAGAAAAGAAGTATCAAGCATGCATTTATTCCTCCAAAAAGTAATCTATTATAGGCTAGGTACTGGGTATACAAAAATGAAGAAGTAGCTAGTTCACTGCCTAGAGCAAGAAAAAAGCATATGAACAGATAACTATAAAACAATGTAAATAAATAAGTTAACAAAGTGTTAAGGGAATAGAGAGAAAGAGATAAATACCTGTGAGAACTTGAGAAACTTCACAAGGAAGTGACATGTGGGTCATTTCTTTAGGGGTAGCGTATCTTTTTCCAAAGTAGAGATAATGTAAGGGGGGAAGGGACATTCCAGGTAGAACAGGCAAAAGTAAACTCAAATATTTTAATCATGGAATAATAAATAGCAATTTAATGAAAACAAACTTTTTCCTAAAAGGACATAGGATGTAGCATCAGAAGATATACATTCAAATCCTAGTTCTTCCATCTACTATATTGTCTCAAATAAGCCAAGCTCTATGACCTCCCTTTTGTCATTTTAAAGTTGTACCATAAAATGCTTTAAATATTTTAAAGAATCTGGATATGCCAAAATACAAAAGTAAATTAACACTTTAATACTAAAATTCTGAGATAAAAATATTAGTTTATCACTTCATATTGAATGTATATCATATATACAAATTTGAAAGCCAATCTCTTATGACCTATAAAAATTTTACAAAAGGGGGCACCAGGTGGCTTAGTCAATTAAGCGTCCAATTCTTGATTTCGGCTCTGCCGGGTTCCATGCTGGGAATGCAGAGCCTGCTTGGGATTCTCTCTCTCTCCCCCTCTCTCTCATCCCCTCCCCAACCACATTTTCTCTCTCAAAATAAATAAATTAAAATTTTTTCCACAAAAATAAACACGTTTTAAATTATGTAAAAGTTGTATTTTCTATATCAAACATCTAATTGTAATCCATAGTCCTTATAATAGAAAACAAGGCTACAACATAACTAGAATTAACAAGTGACACAAGTTTAGTGAAACAAGTCTTATACTTAACTGGTCTCCCTAATGGGAAATTAAAGCAGCAATTGTACATCTGTGTCTCTGTTCCTCTCATCGTGGTTTAACTGACAGGAAGCAGACAACAAGATATGGCATACAAACGTCAAGTATTTCCTGCCTTCTCTGCTACATTTTTATGTCTTGTTTTATAAATAGTCCAATAGTTTACGTGAAAATGTATTAAAGCACAGTCAAGTATACCATACAAATGGTGAAGAGTGTTTATGAAAACAGAGCAAGTAAAAAGGTATTTTGAGGTTGGGATCTAAGTTGCACACAAAAACTCATTATTACAGTTTTCTAAAAAAGTATTCTTAGGAGTTAACATCTTACAAATTAAGACTTAACCACAATGACTGAGTAAAACATCAAGTGTCTAAACAACAGAACAAGCCCTCAAACTGGTTAGATAAGTAACACTTGACCACCTAGATAAGTAAAAGATAAGTACCACCTTAAAAAATTAATCTTCAAGCAATTGTCTCACAACAAAGCAGGACAGATTACTTGCCTCTCTGATCTTTGGTCACTTTGGCTTCTTGTCAGCACTCTTCCCAAATTATAATTTGTGTCCCCACCCCCTGCAACCAAGCTATCTCTACTCCCTTGCCCAAATTGGCTAATATTACTTATTCATTTATGTTCAACTCTCAACTATTACATAAACTAAATAAAACTCTATTCTCAAAAAGTGAATTCTTACTGCTCTAAGTCATGTTAAGCAAACTTCCAATTAATTACAACTAAAACAGCGATGCTTAATTTTCATCATGCCACACTGCTTTCCAAACCAGTAATTCTTAAGAACCATCTCAGTTCATCACTCATATGCCTCAATCTATAAAGTTCTGGGTGCAATGCAGCCATCTTCTCCATTCATATTGGTCAATTCTTACCTTACCACAACTACATTTCACCAAGATTCAGTGCTATTCCTTTCTAGGTCAATGTTCAAAATGACTCAATATTTTACTGCACATAAACCCATCCTGAGCTTCCTGTCACCTCTCTTTCCTAAACAAAGCTTAGTATGCACTTAATAGTAAACTTCAAGCATGGAACCATGCTCCTGAAGTAACATTTATTAAATGACTGGCTTGGAAAACAATTTCTTTCTTACCCAGTATTTTTCAGTGGAAGGATGTAGTTCATTCTTCTCAAGAGTGTACGAGTTATTAGGGTCTTCTTAGCATGTCTTTAGTACATTGCTGCTCTTACTTATAAATAAATGTATTACCTCAACCATCCCCAGTATTTAGGAATAAATGCTCTCGGAACCCCAAGGGAAGTATCCATTTCCTTACACATTAGCTCCCTTCCCACAGCCTGTGACTCTGTCTGATGCTTGGTCAATCACCCTAAATGGTGGGAAGTCTCATAGCATCTAAGAACCTATTATCACCACCTTCTCAAAAATCAAATATGCTAACAATGGTGTGCAACTGTTTGATTGTAACAAGGGCAAGAATGTGTTACGCTTTCCCTTTCAGTTTATTCCTCAGACTAAGAGGCTGTAAATTATTCTATAATATACAAATTTGTCTCTGATCCACAGATCAAAGGATCAAACAGGACATCTAGTGTAGAAAGTTCATATCATAAAACATTTTCAGTAAGGTTATTTACAAATAAATCATCTGTTTCTAAATGCAAACTGTTTCAAACTGTCTCTCAAATTAAAACACACATAACATTAATTTTAATTACTCTAATTTAAATCTAAAATGTTTACATTAATTTTCTTTAGGCTTTAATATGTGTTTTGTGTGGTATATTTTAAACTTTACATAAATAGTACCATATCATATATATTCTCCTAGTATACTTTAATAGATGTAAGATACAAATTTTTGAATAAACACAAAGATTATTTGAAAGAAATTTTAAACATTAAACAGTCTTGACTTAGTGCTTAGAAAAGTATTATTACTGAAGACAAGTCATGGTTATTAGGCTTCCATTATAACAAAGAGAAAGATCTAAGATCTACAAAGCAGCCTACCTTCAATGATGCCTCTCACGAAAAGTGTTCAGACTTTCTGCAGAACACAGTTCACCATAAGACAACCATGTGTGGAGATCTTAAACAAGAAGCCTGGGGCCGGGGGGGGGGGGGGGCATCTAACAGTAACAGTTTCTGACAGCTTAAAGGCTACACCCTCCACTATTGACAGTGATGGTTCCACTGGCATGAATATGTTATCTATCATATCAACTGCAATGAGAAAATCTCTGGCTATGTTTGTTTTCAGAAACTTACGTCTTTAATTCACTCTGAAGCTGAATAATACACGGCAACTCAAAGTTCTCCCAATTAAGAACACATTAAGAAAATGTAAATCAGAAAATGCCAATGAGAAAGTGAATCTACATGAAGAAGTGAATTTGAAGGCATATTTCACCTCTTTCCATAAACCATATAAAAATGATTGATACTGATATTGATCCTTTTATATTGAAAATTAAACTCAGAGTTACTACACAGAAACCCCTTGGACAGAAAAGAAGCCAGCAGCTGCCTTCTTGGCCTTTTAATTTCCCTTTTATTAATCACAAAATCACCAATTAAAGGCAAATGTTGCGGGTCAGGATCAATACTTTCACTTTCTTCAAGAAATGTTGATTTCCTCATTAGAGAAGTACTGTATAATCGGCTTTTATTTGACATAAACTTTCACAAATTTAAATTCTATCATAGAACTGTGTAGAAGAATCATCCCTTAGTTAACTAATCCCCATTTGTGGACTCTTGGACTATTTCTAAAGTTGCCATATTACAGCGATTCCCAAAATGTACTTCTCAGAGCCACAGACGATTCATAAACCTTTTCAGAGAGTTCACGAGGTCAAAACTATTTTCAGACTAACACTAGGGTATTATATGCCTTTTTGCACCATGTTCACATTTACAACTAATAGTGCAAAAGCAAAGGTGGATGTAACTGTTAGTGCCTTAGCATGAAGCAGGGCTAGGTTACCAAACCACACTAGTCATTATAAAAGAAGGCAGTTTCGGGGCGCCTGGGTGGCGCAGTCGGTTAAGCGTCCGACTTCAGCCAGGTCACGATCTCGCGGTCCGTGAGTTCGAGCCCCGCGTCGGGCTCTGGGCTGATGGCTCGGAGCCTGGAGCCTGTTTCCGATTCTGTGTCTCCCTCTCTCTCTGCCCCTCCCCCGTTCATGCTCTGTCTCTCTCTGTCCCAAAAATAAATAAAACGTTGAAAAAAAAATTAAAAAAAAAAAAAAAGGCAGTTTCACTTAAGAATATCCTTGACAAAGAGTAAAAATAATTTCTTAAATCTCAAACATTAAATACATGCCTTTTTAATGATAAAATAGGAAGTATGTATAAAGTGCTTCTGTCAAATTCTAAATAGAATGGTTGTCTTGAGAAAAAATACTAATTATTTGAGTTGTGAGCTAAACTAGCTGCTTTTTTTCATGGAATGCCATTTTTACTTGAAAGAATTACTCATTATTCATAATTGGATGTTTGGCAGACATGTTCCCCAAAATGAATAAAGTGACCCTGTCACTTCAAGGAAAACAACAGCATTTGTCACCAATGATAACATGTGAGCTTTCAGAAGTGCCTAGATGGCTCAGTCAGTTAAGCATCCGATTTTGGCTCAGGTCAAGATCTCTCCGGGTTTGTGACTTTGAGCCCCGCACCAGCCCACTCTGCTGTCAGCACAGAACCTGCTTCTCATCCTCTGTCCCTCCATGTCTTTGCACCTCCCCGACCTGTGCTCTCTCAAAAATAAAACGTTAAAAAAAAAAAAAAATGAGCTTTGAACTGAAAATCAGAATTTTGGAAAATTTATATCCACTACTTTGGGCTTATTAGCTTTTCCAATACTTAAAAAAACTTTTTGATAAGATTGGGTTTTTTTTTTTTAATTTTTTTAATGTTTACTTTTGAGAGAGACAGAGCAGGAGAGGGCAGAAAGAGAGGGAGACACAGAATCCCAAACAGGCTCCAGGCTCAGAAATGTCAGCACACAGCCCAATGCAGGGCTCAAACTCACAAACAGTGAAATCATGACCTGAACCAAAGTCGGACGCATAGACCAACTGAGCCACACAAGTGCCCCTATTATTTTTTTTTTATGTTTATTTTTCAAAAAGAGGGAGAGGGAGAGACAGTATGAGTTGGGGAGGGGCAGAGAGAGAAGGAAATATAGAATCTGAAGCAGGATCCAGGCTCCAAGCTGTAAGCACAGAGCTCCACGCTGTCCACACAGAGCCTCACAAGGGGCTGGAACTCAAGAACCATGAGATGATAACCTGAGCTGAAGTTGGATGCTTAACCAACTCAGCCACCCAGGCACCCCATAAGATTGGTACAGTATTAAAGAACATGATTCTTAGGGGTACCTGAGTGGCTCACTCAGTTAAGCATCCCACTCTTGATTTTGGCTCAGCTCATGATCTTACAGTTCATTAGTTTAAGCCCTGTGACGAGCTCTGCACTAACAGTGCACAGCCTACTTGGGATTCTCACCCTCCCTCTCTCTCTCTGTCCCTCCCCTGCTTGTGCTCAAAATAAACATTAAAAAAATATTATGTCAACATTTGGAATACTCAGTTGACCAATGAATGTTACAAAATCTTGCTTAGGAAAATATTAATTCATTCAAAGTGCAAGGCAGACAAATGGACTTCAATGTTACAGAGGACAAAAAGTTCATTGATAGGGTTCAGAGTCCCTTGCACCTTTAGGAGACTAGCATTTGTTGAGTTTTAGTGTAGTATCCACTACACAGTAGTGTAGTAGAAGAAATCCACAATCACCTGAAGCAGCTATAAAATACATCTCCCTTTTCCAAGTAGACATCTAAAGTATGCCAAATTTTCTGCACATTGTTCAACCAAAGGAACATACTGCAACAGATTTAATGTAGAAGCAGATATGAAAATCTAGCTGTCTTCTGTTAGGCCAAAGATTAAAGATTTGCATTTCTTCCCATACAGTTTTTGTTTTTGAAAACATAGTTGTCTTTTATAAAAATAATTAAGTTAACATGTAATGAGTTTATTATTTTAAGAAATTAATGTACCAATATTTTAAAAATTGCTTAATGTTTATTGAATTTTGAGAGAGAGAGAGACAGAGTGTGAGCAGAGGAAGAGCAGAGAGAGAGGGAGACACAGAATCTGAAGCAGGCTCCAAGCTCTGAGCTGCCAGCACAGAGCCCAATGTAGGGCTTGAACTTCCAAACTGTGAGATCATGACTTGAGCCAAAGTTGGACACTCAACCAACTGAGCTACCCAGGCACCCCAATATATCGATATTTTTAAATTGTGCTTTAATTTCTTTTTAAAAATTGTTTTTCTTTAATGTGTATTTACTTTTGAGAGAGAGAGAGAGAGAGAGAGAGTGTGTGTGTGTGTGTGTTTGTGAGCAGGGGGGGAGGGAGGGAAGGAGGGGGAGAGGGGGAGAGAGGGGGGGAGAGAGGGAGAGAGGGGGAGAGAGAGGGAGAGAGAGAGGGGGAGAGAGAGGGGGAGAGAGAGGGGGAGAGAGAGGGAGAGAGAGAGGGGGAGAGAGAGGGGGAGAGAGGGGGGGAGAGAGAGGGGGAGAGAGAGGGGGAGAGAGAGGGAGAGAGAGGGGGAGAGAGGGGGAGAGAGAGGGGGAGAGAGAGAGGGAGAGGGAGAGAGAGGGAGAGAGAGGGAGAGAGAGAGAGAGACTGAAGCAGGCTCCAAGCTCTGAGCTGTCAGCACAGAGCATGACATGGGGCTCAAACTCCCAAACTGCAAGTCATGACTTGAGCCAAAGTTGGATGCTTAACCGACTGAGGCACCCAGGTGCCCTGTGTTTTAATTTCTAATACTGGTAAATACTGATGAATGAAACTCACATGAATAAGAGCTCTTTGTGATCCTCCATTATTTTTAAGAGTATAAAGAAGACAAATTTTGAGAAGATATAAAGTATAAACTTGTAAACTGCTACACTATTAAAACCAGTGGTTCAAATATCTTCAGAGCTTACTCTGTGTTCCCATCCTTAAATTTTCTTTAAGACAGAGTCCTACAACTGAGATCATTATGTCAAAACATTTGATATACGTCAATTGCTCTCCAGAAGGTTTTTCAGTTAATACTTCTATCACTAGAATACACACAAACACATTTCATGGTGTTCTCACCATTCTGCAATACTTTAACTTTTTGTCAGTATGATAGGCAAAAAAGGTAATTTCATTTAATTTGCATTCCTTTACTACAATGTAATATTTTAACATTAAACATAATATTTAAACATAAGTGTAAGTAATTATATTAAATATACATTACATATTTATATAATCACTATAAATAATACCTTCTAATGTATTACATATAAGTAACTTAATACCCCAATTTTAGTAACTTTTGCTGTCGTTGTAAAAAGAACTTGGAAGGGCACAAATAAATATATGGTAAAAGTGATCATCTAAGATCTTCATCATTGGGGAAAAAACCTCCAAACTGATGTTTTTATTTTAGTTCTGGTCTAGAACACTTGTGATTTTTTTTTAACTCTGATTTAATTTATGTAAAACTCTCCCTTATTATTAATAGGAAAAAGGACTAAATCAAATGCTGTAAGCATCAGTGACCTATTAAATTACTCTTAGGCAAGTTACTTAACCATAGTTTCCTAAATTAAAGAATGAAGGGAAAAATCTGTAAGAATGGTATTTAAACCACCGGTTGCAATCATGCAACATTCTTTTAGTGTCAAGATCCATTTATACTCTTAAAAGTTACTGAGGACCACAAAGAGCTTTTGTTTCCATGGGTTATATCTGTCAATATACAAATTCTTTACAAGGATGGGCTATTATTTATTAAATGCCTTTTACAGAGATCCTCTCTCAGAAGAATACTATATTGAAAAGAAAACTCTGAGATACAGTTTTTCCCCAGTAAAATAAAGCTTTTGAAAATTAAGTTCTAGTATGCTTTCTTCATCTCTGTATATCCCAAAAAACACTTTGAGGACCACTAATCTAGTCTATTTGTAACTTTTCTTATCTTTGTATACATTAGAATACATCTTAAATGGGTGTTAATTAATAGAACATAATTTATGAATAAATTTTCTATGTTTTATTCATGGATATATTCCGTAGCATCAAGAATAATGCCTGAGTTGCTTAGTCGGTTGAGAGTCTAACTTTGACTCAGTCATGATCTCATGGTTCATGAGTTTGAGCCCTGCATGGGGCTCTCTGCTATCAGTGTAGAGCATGCTTCAGATCCCCCATCCCCTTCCCTTTACCACCCCCCTCCCCTCACTCTCTTTTTCAACACTAAATAATTAAAAAAAAAAAAAAAAAAAAGAATCCTCTGAACCATAAAATCCTGTGACTTCTAATTTCATTTGTTCTTTTTTTTGTCCCTGCCACTACTTATACATACACTGTGGGAAATATCTTAGAAAAGAGAGCCAAGAGATGATTATGAAAGCAAAAACCTGGATTAAGATCTATGCTTTCACTTTTTTATAGCAATTCCTACAATTATATTATTAAATTTCAGAACCCTTACATAGAGAATCCACATCAATTTTATAACAACAACAACAAAAACCCACTAAAGATACAGGAAATGCTACCATTATAATAAGGATTTTAAGGAAGCCAAATGAAACATCCATTATGCCAATAAATCTGGCTAGATGCAAAAGTCTAATTTAGGGTATTAGTTCATCAGTGTCAATTAGTCCTCTACCAACTGTGTTTTATGAATCTTTTCATTCTGAAATGTGTTTTTGAATATTTGAATGTGGGATGGTTCTAAATATTAAATTATTTCTGGCAAACTATAGTTCCAACTTGTTAATGGATCTCAGCTGGAAGTTATCCATGAGAAGTATGTCTAGGGCCATCTTGTTAGTTGTATGGGATAGACACAGTCTTATGTAACTTAGTTCTGAATCTAGTTAATCATTCAGTGAAGCAGGAAGTTAATATTTTTTATGATGTAGATAGAGCTTATTCACCATTTTTAAAAATTACCTTCTAAAAATAAAAAAATCTAAAAAATTAAAAAATAAAAATCGACTTCTCATCAAATGAACATTATTTCTCAGTTATTTATAAATGTGGGACAAAAATAACTACCCCTTAGACAGGAAAATTTATTATGAAATAGCTTTATACTAATATCTTACCATATTCTGCTTCAGATTCTTAAGAGAAAAAAAGGCCACATATAGCTAAAGACTCCTATATATCCCCTCTCTAATCTCATTTTATCCCTCCCAACTATCCTAAATTTGATGTTGTCCCTATCTGTCCAATTTTTATACCTTTAATACATATGTATCAATAATCATATTGTTTTTATGTATATAACTGGGACCATATTATATCTATTGTGTTAAAATTTTAATTCAAAATTGTTTGAAATAACTCCAGTTAATAAATGACAGGCATGGTAAACTGTTTAGTGGTCAAATATATTGATGTCTGCAACATACTCTGAAATGCGTCAATTTCCCATCTGTTTAGGGTCCTCAAAGATTTTATCCCCCAGGACAATACACCATAGTAAGTAAGATGCTGAATGGGTAAGAAGGCATCAATGGCAGGCATGTGTTCCTAGGAAAGATAATGAAGAACTCTAAATGATCTTAAACTATCCATTCTCTCCATACTTTTTGTAAACTTCTCTCATACCTCAATGTGATGATACCGCCTTAAAGAACTCTTGCACATATGTTCCACAAACCATGTCCAAGAATGTTTCCAAACTAGAAATAATCTAATGTCATCAATAAGAAAGAGTGAATACATTCTGGTCTAGACAGACAATGGAATATAACATGGCAATTAAAATTAATTAAAATAATCTCACAGAGTTGAATGAAAGAAGCAAGTCACTACAGAATATATATGGTGTGATTCCATTTACATGCAGTTCAAAGGGGTAAAAGTATAATGAAAAAAGTCAGGACAGTAATCATTTTTAAGGAGAAACAAACATGGGACAGGAGTGGGGGACTTCTAACATAATGAGCCCATTTCTTAACCTAGGTTGTGATATGGGTAAACACTTTGCAATTATATTTGAGCAGTCCATGTTTTATACATTCTCCCACATGCACATTTCAGTTAAAAAAAAAAAAGAAAATTAATCGCCCCATTACAATACTAAGCTTCCATTTAGTATTTTGATATAAAAAAATAAGATTCACACAAACTAACAGTTATTAATTCAACACCTCATATTTATAGTTTTACTGTAAAATTTGTTTCACTGTTCATATGACTGTTTTTTCTAAAACACAGAAAATAACCAATTTCCTTTAATTTAAATGTTTTAAAGTATACAATTCTGCATAAACACAAGGCTCTATATGACTGGGCATCCATCAGATAATGAACTTCACATGATGTTTTACCTTGTAAAATCATACTAGTTCCTGCTACCTTGAAGAACTTCTACTATAAGAGTAAAAGGCTGGACAAGGATAGATCCAAGAAAATAAATTTTTTAAAAAACCCCAAAACTTCTCTAAGAAGTGGCTGCCTCTGAGGAGCAGGACTGAGAATGGTAAGGGGGAGAGGAGGGAGGCTGCTTTTCATTACAGGCTCGCTGTAAAACACGAACACGAAAAAGAGCTGACACCCTACTATTCATCAATTAAAAAAGCAAATGAAAGAAAAGATAGCTGAATTCCTATGGCAGGGAGAGAATGAAAGTGAAAACAGAAGTTTAGGAAGAGTGTTCTCACGATAATGGTGTTAATTCAGATATTTATAACTGGAAGAGAGGAAATCAAAATGCTTCTGCAGAGAAATTTATACGACCAAAGATCTGCTGCGTAATTTCTTTCTATCCACCAACAGAGCAATTAGCAAATGAGTTACATTTTTGTAAAGGGTGAAATGCCTAGACACTTGTAGTATAGATGAAGAGCTACTTTTACTATAGTATACCGACCATCTGAGAAAACACAAAGATAGATATGAGATGAAAAACTTTCTCTTAAGTAGGTTCTTATACTAATGGGAGAAAGAGATTACTCCAACAGTTGAAAACTGCCGTAATCATTTCAGTTGACTCAATGAGATTACTAATTCAATTTCTACCATCCAAATGAAGCAGCTGCTAAGCAAAGGAACAAAATATTCTAGCCAAACAATGGAAGCAATAATTATTTTCACCCATTCAACTAATGGACTATTCTTCACAACTTTACAAGAGTCTGTGAATACCTTTGTCCCATTAGATGGGATGTAATGTAAGATAAAGCCTACAAATATGCAATCAGTGATAGAGTTAAATGTCCAAAGAAACCTCGATCATGTCCAAGCATCACACGGTATTAAAAATAAGTAAATAAGTAAATAAATAAATAAACAAACCTCCTTCCCAGACTCAAACAACTGTAAATAATAATAGTGTATTTCCCAGGACAGAAAGATTTTCAAACACTGTGAATGCTACCCTAAATCAGGAAGGGATGTTTTGCCTAGAACCCCAAGGATCAGGAAATGGAGATGCCATGAAACACCAAATGGAACTAAAAAAAACTAACATCGAAAAAGCAATGGTTTACTGAGATAAAAAATAGGTTAATTACATTTGAAAAAAATAGTTTAATTATTTACTGTGGTCAATATAGCAGTGGGTTTGGGAGCAGAAGGAGAAGCAGAATTAGAGAAGCAGAAAAAGGGAAAGCCACAAAGTTGACAGACACAGAACAGCAAAAAATGGAATAAAGAAAGAAAAAACTGGGCGAGGGAGAAGAGGGTAAATAAGTTATAATACTGATAATAAACTACTCCAGCCACTTTCTTTACTTAGCAGAGGCTGTGGCCTTCAAAATATCAGTGGTGCTTGAAAATTCAAATATTAAAATGCTAAGTAACTGCTCTTCCTAAACATGTACTTTTTCTGAAAGTGTGGCCTACAAGCACTTGCACCGCAATCATTTAGGGTAATTATTACAAATGCAAACTGATAAGCCAAACCCTAGGCCTAATGAATCAGAATCTCAGGAGTTGAAGCCAGGTGATTCTCTATTACACCAAAGGTTGAAATTACTGCTTTAAAACATATACTACCAAGTAGATTTTCATTTTTTTCTTTGGTTAGGAAGTGCCGACACCAGACAGACTACGCTGAGGGCCACATGACTTTTAAAGATTTGCCACCCCTAACTTTAGCAGAATTTGCCCAACTGAGTTGCTAAGGGTTTGATGCAGCAAATAGTAACTGTTTACTAATATGTGCTTGGTAGTTTTGTCAAAGGTTCCAAAAGACAAAAAAATAAAACATTTCTCACCTCAAAGAGCTTACATTCTCATTCTTATTGGTGAAGGCACTCCCCTTAAGCTAGGCAAATGCTACTCAGTCTTCAATACTAACAATTCCTAAAGATCCATATACTTCCCTATTTTAAGTTGCAGTCATGTTTTCACCTTTAGGCAAATAGTCTGAACCTGAATTTAACTTCTTGGTGGCTTGGTTCCATTCTTATTTTACTGATGTTACCACACCCTGTTTTTCCAGTAAGAATCTAAGTTTGTGAGGAGAGAGCCTATGTTTTCTGGCTGTTTCTGTGCTCTCTGTTGCTTAGGACAATGAAAACCACCTTGTGGAGGGTCTGATATCGAACTGGGTTAGAGGACTTGGAGACGTAGGAGATGCAACAGTTACGTGCAAAGTGATTTAAAAAACCAAATTTCAGACCTAAAGAAAGGCAGATCGAAAGTAAATTTCAACCACTCCAATAAAATATATCAAAAAGTTAACAAAGATTTTGTATTCCCCATTAGTTTCTTAATGTGCCTAGTATGTATAGTCAACTCTCAAAGGAGGAGAGAAGATATGACAAACAAATGGAATGAGATTACTAATTCTGGAAAGGTTCAGTTCAAGAGGAGTGTAATGTTAAAGTTTAGAGACTTGTAGACTTTGTAAACTTATATGCAGGGTTTTACACACACATACACTTTAATATAACAAGGCATCATATTAAACAGTATTTGCCCTCCTAAAAGAACAAGAGATAAAACTAAAGCAGAAATAAACCTGTCTGGCTCTGAAGTTCAAAGTAAATTCCCAACTCCTCATAATTCCATCCCCCTGGATTCATCTTAAATAAGCAATGACACAAACAATGCTTCAACTATGAAAAAATGCTAATAATGAAAAAAAAAAGCTGTTGTAGAAATTAAACAAATGCATCATCTTCTCTCTGATGAAAAAACAAACTAGTTGGAACACATTTTCAAGATCATTGGTTAATTCATTTGGTACATCTTATTACCAAACTTATCACCAAGCAACTTAATTAAGGTTTTATTTACTCTTAAGGAAACACAGATCATTTCAAACAAAGCATCACTTGTTAGCGTGGACTAGCATGAGCAGCTCCGGGCTGGAAGCCCTGCCATTAGGCACTGCACAACCTTGAGCAAGTCACAAGACCTCTTCAGGCCACTGTTTCTTCATCTATACAAGTGAGGCAGCTGAATGATCTTCAGTGTTTTTCAGTGCTCAAGTTCTTTAAATGGGTAATTCTAAGTTTCATTCTGATGACTCGATCTACACTTATATTCAACCTTATGAAAGGAAAACAGTGGGAAGAAGACTGCTAAGTAAGTCTTTCTGGCCTTCCCTTGCTTCCATGTTTTGTTTTTTTTTCCTTCCCTTGTCCTTGAAGCCCCACTTCAGTCTTCTTCACATAATAAGAAACTGAAATATATGATCAGTATCTATTTTATTTATACCAGCTGCTTAATTTTAAGAAAGTAAATCTTTCTACTTCCCTTTAATAAATAAAATCTTTAGTTGTTTGTCCCTAGATTTTTCTCTCATGGGTCACTGGCTTTTAAAAACTTAAAAGAAAAAAAAAAGCCAAAAGTTTCCTTAGATTTTTCACACAGACCAGACTAGAAGTAAATACAGGCTCTACTTACTCAAAGGCTGACTAAACCAGCAAGATGCAAACAAAGATGATAGCAAATGCCTCAGAGCTGAATTGGTAAAATGTCTGCTATGTCTTTCCTGCAAAACCACAAAACTGAGACCTGTTAATATAAAAATCCTTTCCAAGAGTATGAAGTAGTAACTAACTGCCTTTCTATCTTCCCTTTCAGCAGATAGGCCTTTAAGCACTTAGAAAGTCAGTAACAGCAAATTTCCAAAGAACTAGCTAAACATCATTATAGTCAATAATATATGACTTAAGTTTTATTTCCAAATATTTTATTCATAATCCCTGCATATTCAAATTTTACTTGCATTCAAGTTTTAATTTCATAAATAACTTTCGTAAGTAAAATACTACTTCACTCAGCTTCTCAGAGGACCTAGAACTTGAAGGCACACCAGAATATACACTAGCCAAAATTTCGTAATTTCAATGATGATAAATATTCCAGGAAAAGACTAAGCAATCTTTTCTTTCACACAAAAGGTATTACTTTTTTCTTCAAAACAAGCAAATTTTAACAACAACAGTATAGAGGGAAGGCCAATATTCTTTACTTTTTCTTTACACACAAATTGAAATACTACATGCTTCCTCAGAAGCCAGCCATGCATCTAAGGTTGTTTCTCAGAATAAGTTTCCAGTGTGAATTATAAAACTTTATTATTTTTTTCTGATACTAAATGAACTGGTCTACTCTTTCTTCCTCTTTATCTAATAATCACTTTTACTTATTATCTATCTAAATGGCTTCATTTTCCTTAAACTTCTATTTAGTTTTCAAAAATTAATGTTATAATTTCATTAATTTAAGAAAAAAGAGGAAAGAACAGTCAATGAGCAATACCTATGACCAAGTTGTCTCCAAACCTCCCTTTAACCAAAATGCCAAAACACCACCACTGCCTCGGAATTTTTTTCTTAACATCCGTATCACACACGCATAGTACATGAATTTACTTAATTGTAACTTCTAGCTATCCCACAAATACAACTGGATTTTTTTTTAAATGAAAACTTGACTGGTTTGTTTTGTAGTATGAAAAAGAAAGAAAAATCTCCTTTATTCTCAAGTCATACAGGGGGCAAACAAAGAAAACAAATTATGTAAAATATAAAAAAAATGCTTTTCTAAGAAGATCTAAAACTTTCCAGAATTTGAATGCTTTGTTTCCCCCTAGCAGTTAAGTGCAATCAGGCATGTGACTGACTACACACATTTTTTTCAGAGAGTTAAAGAACACATTCAGCCATGTTCTTCGACAGGTAAGAACCACCCTCCGTTTATCAGCTCAGGAAACAGACAGAAGCAAACACACAAACTCATAACAAGTTACCTTCAAATATTCTCGTTCTCTTTTTGTCCTTTGGGCTTGAAAATAAAAAGCAATCCGGCAAGTTTTATGCTGTTAAAATGGCTCCTGTAGATTGGGGAAGTGGTGTCTGTGCTTCAGCCTATGAGTCATACATGAAACTAAGTGTTTCTAAGGGAGGCACGCCCATGTTGCTGTGGACCCAATTATTCTGCTAGGTCAAACATGCAAATCTACAGGTAAAAACAGAGGAGAAGTACAGAAAAAGGAGAGACAGAGAGCCAAGGAGCAAGATCTACCTTGATTAAACCATTATTCAGCTCATGTTAATTACCATAATTTAACATTAACAATAAAATAGAACTCAGGATCTACACAGAAACAAAATTAAAACCGTATGCTGTTTTACAAAATAAAATCTCAACTTTTAAAAATTATATTAATATATCAAGTAAATAAAACTATGAAAAGAAAAAAAAATGTGGGAGGGAATGGAAGGGAGACAGCAAATTTTCTGGCTTTTAGTGTGACAATGGACTGGTGAGTCTAACCAGGCTACTCATTAACCCTTACATGAAAGGGGTACATTGCTATGTAATCTGGAAAAGCTAGCAAACTGCAGTATCAGATGCAGATTTACAAGTCCACTAAACATAAAATCTAGAAAATTCAAAGTTCAGTAGAAAAATAAGTGTGAATTAACCTGGTTTATAAATTTTTTTAAGAATTCAGGGTTAGAAAGGAGCTAAAGTCTAATATAGCATAATGATTTTAAATAGTATCACAAGCTTGATAAAACTCTATTTTAAACAGATTACCAATGCAATCACGGTTCATGATTCTATGCTCCCAATTGATAGCCACCGTTTTCTTTACCAAAATATTCCACAAATAAAAACGTACCATGTGCCAGGCACCCTGCTGCACCATACATGGTGACCCTAAGGTGCCAACAAACGATGTGGACAGTGAAATTTTGCTCTCCAAGTCATCGTACATCTGACAAGGTGCCCAAGCAGCTGAAATGTTAGTGCACTACTTACCCTGTCCCCTGGATGAATATTAATTTATTCTAAGAGCATAAATTGATCAAAATGGCTTGAAAGCATTAAGCACTCTCAAAAGTGCTTTACAGGGGCGCCTGGGTGGCGCAGTCGGTTGAGCGTCCGACTTCAGCCAGGTCACGATCTCGCGGTCCGTGAGTTCGAGCCCCGCGTCAGGCTCTGGGCTGATGGCTCAGAGCCTGGAGCCTGTTTCCGATTCTGTGTCTCCCTCTCTCTCTGCCCCTCCCCCGTTCATGCTCTGTCTCTCTCTGTCCCAAAAATAAAAAAAAAAAAATAAAAAAAAAAAAATAAAAAAGTGCTTTACATGACAAAGTACTACTCACTAGACTTCATCTTAATATTTTACAAAAAGTAAATAGGATTTGGCAAAGTTTTGTGCTTCAGTTAATTACTTGGAAGTAATCATTTTGTCTTACTAGAGGCGCAGCTGAGAGGACAAGCTGTCGCTGACTTAGACAGGAACTTCACAAACTGCAACAGAACAGAATGGTTGTGAACCAACTTTCTGCCCATTAAGTGCCTATTTATTCCATTCTACTGAACACTGTTTGGTTTACCTTTTTACTAAGATAATCCCCATGGTTTAACAAATTATTAATAAAAAATTATGCTAAAAAGAAAAACACATCACTTCTTCTGCCATAAAATATCATATTTATCTTACGTTAGAGCTCATTTATTTAGAATGACTTTTTGGAGCCCCAAAACCAAGAAAAAAGGCCCTCTGAGCAGTCACAGGAGATGTTCACTGGAAAACCCCTAAGTCGTTTCCTAAAGCTGAAATTTATTTTAGACCATATCCATGTAAGCCCAATAATTTGATAATCTTTTACCTAATTAGAAATGAAGTTATAGGGGTGTGAAAGAGGGAATAGTGAAAGGATGATGTCACAACAAACAAATGACAGAGTGGAAAGTGAGAGAAGACTAAAACAAAAACCTATAAAAATCACAAATAAATATAACTTTAAAAGTCCTGGCATCTAAAGCCACCATTTAAGGTAAGTTCTACACACTCCTTGAGTGTATCACCAAACAGTAAATGCCTTGAAGTCAACATTATTATAAAAGACAAAGTGAGAAAAATGTGTGTGTGTGCGTGTGTGTGTGTGTGTGTGTGTGTGTGAGAGAGAGAGAGAGAGAGAGAGAGAGAGAGATCTTTTATGGTGGAGAGAGAGAGAGAGAGAGAGAGAGAGAGAGAGATCTTTTATGGTGGGGAGAGAGAGAGAGAGAGAGAGAGAGAGAGAGATCTTTTATGGTGTATAGATACCTAAAAGGAGAAGCTTCTGCTATTGAGAACATCCATTTATATAAAGCACTTCATTACTTGATAATGGCAGACATGTGGAAAGTAATTTAAAAGAAGTACTTTTCACCACCGGTATGTAGAAGTAAGAGACATAAAGTGAAAATAAGTACGCTTCTTCAATAGCAACAAATATCTGAGCTATTCCTAGGGAGAAGATTCCAGAGTTGCTGCTACAAATATATTGCCCCTTTGCTCAAGGGTGTCCCTATAAGCATTGTTTTACCACCTATAGAAACTAGATCCTGGTTATATTCACAACCCCAAGAAATCAATCACCACAGAAAAAACAAGTTGGCAAACAGTTCAGCATAGGTTCTAGAGTCACTCTGCTTGGGTGCAAATCCCAGCTATGCTACCTATCTGCTGTGTGATCCTGGGCAATATTTAACAGTACTGTGCCTAACTTTTTTGTTTGTGATTTAGGCTAATAGCACCTACCTCAGAGGACTATAATGAGCATTAAAACCAATGAATGTACTACTATGCTTGATATAAAAAATTTTTACAACTGAAAAATAAGAAAACAAACCAGTCTTTAAAATTGTCAAACAGGTCTGAATAGACATTTCACCAAAAAGAGATACAGATGGCAGAGAAAGACAGCAAAAAATCTCAACATCCTTACTCAACAGGAAAATGCAAATTAAAGCCACAGTACCCGTGCACATCAACAGCATAACTTAAAAAAAAAAAACAAAAAAAAAAACAAAACTGAAAATACCAAGTGCTAGGGAGGATGTACAGCAACTTCAACTTTCACATGCAAAGTTGGGAATGCAAAATGGTACAGCCTACTTGGAAAACCATTTAGCAGTTTCTTGTAAACATATACTTATTATACAATCCAGCAGACTCAATCCTAAATATATGCCTAAGAGAAAGGAAAATATATGTCTATTAAAAACAAAAACAAAACCTTCTACTGGGGTGCCTCAGTGGCTCAATCAGTTAAGCATCTGACTCTTGATTTCAGCTCGGGTCATGATATCACAGTTGGTGGGATTGAGCCCCACATTAGACTCTCTCCCTCTCTCAAAAATAAATGAACATTTAAAATAACAACAAAAACTTCTACTTATTTATAGAAATTTTATTCAGAATTACCAAATCCTGGAAACCCAAATGTCTATCAACTGGAGAACAGTTAAACACATTGTGGTACATCCATACAATGGGATATTATTAGCAGTAACTTTCGAAATACAGCTACCACATGGATAAATCTAAAAGCATTAGGGAGTGAAATAAGCCAAACTCAAAATATATACTATATGACTCCACTTACATGATGTTCTGGAAAAGGCAAAACAAAAAGGGCAGAATTCCTATCAGTGGCTGCCAGGGGTTAGGAATGAGGGGGGGGAGACTGACTACAAAGGGAAACAAGGAAACCGTTTGGAGTGATGGAAGCATTCTGTATAGGGACTGTGGTATTGGTTTTATGACCTATATATGTTGTCAAAAATCATAGGACTGTACAACTAAATAGGGCAAATTGCACTGTACATAAAAAATAGCTCAATAAACCTGACTTCAAAAAGAAACTAGTTCATGTGTAATACAGTTATTAATATTAAACTGAGCACTAAGTAAACACTTTATAAACATTAACTTATTATTATGCTTCTTAGTAGAAGCAATCAGTATCAAATAGTTCAGGATGAGAAAGGTTAAGTCTTTAAACTTTTATATAAATAAAATGTGGCATCTTAGGCTTGTGATGCAAATATACTTGTACATACAGTTGATGTCTATTTCTATAATTAGATCTCTATCAAGTCAGTATATACCTTAATATAAAGCTGTCATGGCTACTTGGAGGAATTTTCAGCATTTATATTTGAACTATTAGTTTAGCAAGATTAGGTCAATTAAATGAATTGAATGCAGCTAAAGTTAGGACACTGTAAATTTCTTTCTTTAAAATACAACTTATAAAAAGAATTTACAATGCAAGCAAGGACTCTCTTCTTTCCTTTCATTGTTACTGCTTCTCTTTGAACTCAAATGTGAAAAATCCCAGTATCTGAAAATATTAAACAGTCTCATGCTCATATCTAGAATACCTGGGCTTTAAAAAAAGGCTTGCTCTGAATCTGTCCCCTCGTTCAGGAGCCAACAGGAGAGATGGAAGAAGCATGCTAAGATCAAATCATTAAAATGATAAATGACCAAAATCACTATTCTCTACTACTTATTTTTTTATTTATTTTGTGAGTGAGAGAGAGCACAAGTGGGGAGGGGCGCAGAGACAGAGAGAGAGAGAGAGAGAGAGAGAGAGAGAGAGAGAGAATCCCAGGTAGGCTCCAAACTGTCAGTACAGAGCCTGAGGCAGGGCTCAAATTCACAAACTGTGAGATCATGACTTGAGCCAAAGTCAGATACTTAACTGAGCAACCCAGGCACCTGTCTCCACTATTTAAATATAAAAAAAAAATTTTTTTTAAGACTGGGATTCAGTGTTCTAAATATTTCAGTGGGAAAGGATTCTCAAAGTATAATCCCAGGTTCTGAACAACATGCAGCATTTCCAAATGTGACCTTAAATGTCAAACATAGTTAATTCTCTATCATCTATCACTAGTGGGTTAAAACAAGGCCTCCTTTCCTGTTTCTGCACCCATTATTAAGTAGGACACATCCATAAGGAACATTCTCCTGGACAAGTGTCTGTGTGTTTTAAAAGGCACATCAAAGTCAAAAGGGGCCATCGCAGCGCCTGGGTGGCTCAGTGGATCGAAGGCTGACTTCAGCTCAGGTCATGACCTCACGGTTAGTGAGTTCAAGCCCACTGTCAGGCTCTGTGCTTATAGCTCAGAGCCTGGAGCCTGCTTCGGATTCTGTGTCTCCCTCTTTCTCTGCTCCTCCCCTACTTATACTCTGTCTCTGTCTCTGAAAAATAAACATTAAAAAAATTTTTTTTAAGAGGGGACCAGGCTTTGGCTGGTTTTGTTTACTAATGTATTCCTATCATTAAGACAGGGCCCAACACACAGCAGAAACTCAGAGACATGAATAAATAACTTTTCTAAAACAGTTCATTAAAGGAAAATTATAGCATATCAGGATTTTACTGCGCATTCAAATATTTTTTAAAGACATGATTTGGCCCATAATTTGATACTGCAAAATTCATGTACCTACCTGTGTTATAAGATTCCATTGTAGGTACTATTTTGGATGTTGTTCTTTCCCTTCTTGTCAAAAACAACCCAAGAATTGATTGTACAATTGTATTTTTTATGATGCTCCCAGGTAATATTCTGACTGCAATCTCAAATTTCATATAGATGTATCTTTTATACATGATGTGATATATCTTTTAATCTCTTTTGATTAAATTTTAAATTCAGGGGCGCCTGGGTGGCGCAGTCGGTTAAGCGTCCAACTTCAGCCAGGTCACGATCTCGTGGCCCGTGAGTTCGAGCCCCGCGTCATGCTCTGGGCTGATGGCTCAGAGCCTGGAGCCTGTTTCCGATTCTGTGTCTCCCTCTCTCTCTGCCCCTCCCCCGTTCATGCTCTGTCTCTCTCTGTCCCAAAAATAAATAAATGTTGAAAAAAAAAAAAATTAAAAATAAATAAATAAATAAATAAATTCAATGTTAAAGACAATGTGTCCTTTACTTCAGTGGATTGTAACCAGGGATGTACCTGTGAATTACCTAAAGGAGCTTCATGCCTACTGTTGGAAACAGACTGAATAATGTGGGTAGAAGCCATGCTTCTGAGCACCTCTGCTCTAGTGCTCTGCAGCCTTACCATCTAATGTAGTTAGTGGTCTTCACACAGCAGTCACTCAAAAAGATGCTTGTTCCCTTACTATTCAATAATTTCTAAATGTTGTGGAGAGGAAATCCTCTATTTTTTACATTGAGTTTAGAGTGAAACTTAAGATCCTTCTTTGCTACTGCATCATACTGTAGGAAAAATAATATCGCAACAACATCCTAACTGTCCCTTTTCCTACCACCAACTATTTCCAATTCACCTTTCACTCTGCTATCACAGAATCTTCCTTTAAAAAACACTATGTGAATTGATGTGATTATCAACTCATGACTGAAAAAAAAAGAAACTAACAAACTTTGATTCCCCCGAAATAAAATAACCTAGACTACCTACCATGGTTTTCAAACTTTTGTTACACAGTTGAATTCTTACAAAAATCTTCAAGGAACTGAGATACTACATACATTTAAGTCTTTGTTGTTTTCAGAAAGTCTAAAAATACCAATCCTACCCAAACTCATTTTAAAAATAGGGAAAGGAGGGGTGCCTGGTTGGCTCAGTTGGTTAAGCCTGACTTTGGCTCAGGTGATGATCTTGTGGTTTGTGTGTCCAAGCCCCGTGTCAGGCTCTGTGCTGACAGCTTGGAGTCTGCTTCAGATTCTGTGTCTCCCTCTCTCTCTGCCCCTCCCCCACTTGTACTCTGTCTCTCCCTCTCTCAAAAATAAACATTAAAATTTTTTTAATTAAAAAAATAAAAATCGGGAAAGGAGATTACTGACTTGCCCAATGTCAAGTTCATGACTGATCTGAGGTACTCCTAGGTATCCACTCATTTAACATTTAGTGAGCATCTACTATGTGCCAGGCACTCTTCCAGGCCCTTGCTACATAGCAGTGAACAAAGGAGACACACTGTTGGTAAATGATCCCTCCCCACATGGCACTTATATTCTAGTAAGGGACAAACATTATGGACTAAATACAGAGCATGTCAATTATAAATAAAAGATAAAATACACATATGCTAGTGATAAGGACAAAGAAGGAAAAAAACATAATAGCAAAGAAAAGAATAGAACATTTTAGACTAGCTAGGGAGGATTTACTTTTGCCATGTCACCTTTGCATAAAGACCTCTAGCCATGTAGACATATCTAAGAAAGAACATTCTAGACAGAGAAAGCCTGTACAAAGACTCTAACAGGGAGCTTAACTGATACATTTAAGGAAAGCAAGGAGGCCAGTGTGGGTCAAGTAGAGAAAATAAGAAGAGTAAGAGGAGGAGAAGAGTACTAGGAACTAGTGGAGAGCCTCACTGTTTGGAGAATTAATAGTTGGAGAGTTTTCAGCATATGAGTCATAAGATTTGACCGCTGTGATGAAAACACACTGCAAAGGGGCAAGGAAGGAAGCAAGGAGAAGCTAATGCAATAATCCAAAGAGGATAATGACTAAAACAAAGGAGGCAGCATAAGAGGAAGATCTGACTCAATTATGGATGTTTTTGAGGAATACCCAATGAAATTTCTGAATGGACGGAAGTAGTTGGTGGGGAAAGAAAGGCTTCAAAATTCCATTTCTGGCAACTGAAAGACTGCTGTTGCCCAAACTGAGCCAGGAAAGACTACAGATGATGACGGTTTGGGGTATGGAAACATCAGGAGCTCAGTTTTAAACTCATTAAGTTTGAGATGTTCATCAGCTCTCCAAGTGGACATGTCAAATTGGACAGATTGCCTTGGAGTTGCAGACATAGTCCTAAGGCCAAGGGAAGGGATATGGGCTAGGTATAGAAATTGTAGCCATTAACATATATACAATAATAAAGCTACAGGTAGAAAAGGTAAGGACGACAGACCTCTGGGACACTCCAATATTGAGAGGTAGAGGAGAGGAAGTAAAGTTAGCAGAGAAGGCTGAGAAGGAGTATCCAAAAATATCACAGGAAAACACAGCAAATATGGTATTACCCTGGAATTTGAGTAAAAGTGTTTCCAAAAGAAGGGATTGAGCAACTGTGCCAAATGCTGATGACATATCAAATAAAATGATGTCTGAGAAAAAAAATGGCAGTTGAATTTAGCAACATGAACGTCACTGTTAATTTTTTTTTTTCTGATGTTTTAATTTATTTTTTAAGACAGAGAAAGCATGAGCTGGGGAGGGGCAGAGAGAGAGGGAGACAGGAATTGAAGCAGGTTCTGCACTGACAGCAGAGAGCTTGATGCGGGGCTCAAACCCATGAGTTGTGAGATCATGACCTGAGCTGAAGTCAAGATGCTTAGCTAACTGAGCCACCCAGGCGCCCCACATCACTGTTAACTTTGTTTCCATGCTATGATAGGAAAAAAAAAAAAAAAGATAAGTAAAACATCAGATTACAGGGAATTTAACAGAGATTGAAAGGTGAGAAACTGTTGTGAATGAGTCAAGAACAGATTTGAGAGGGAGGGCTTCTTTAAGAAAGGCAGTGCCATTTCTATTGCCAAGAACATTCCATTTTGTATTGCAGTTAATTTTGTACAAGTCTATCTATACATCGATAAACTGGTAACCCATTCAAGAGCAGGAACCATACCCTGCAGCTTGTACGACCGACTGTGACTGTGGACAGAAGTTTGAAGAGTGGAGAACAAAAATCACAACCAGGCTACATTTAAGAAATAAGTCTCCTGGGTTGCCCGGGTGGCTCAGTCGGTTGAGCATCCAGCTCCTGATTTTGTTTCAGGTGAGGATCTCACCGTTCGTGGGATGGAGCCCAACACCAAGCTCTGCGCTGGCACACAGTCTGCTTAAGATTCTCTCTCTCCCTCTCTCTGCCCATCTCCTGCTCTCTCAAATATAAATAAATAAATTTTAAAAAATAAAGTCTCCTCATCAAACTTTTACTTAACTGAATACATAAAATTACCAGATATTCAGAATAACTGGAAATTTTTATAATTACCCCCAAAATTCAATTACATTTATGTCAGTTCACTAATAAGATATTTTTAAAAACACAAGAAACACGATACCAATATTTTGGAAACTTTTTTTTTTTTTTAATCCTATGGCAGGAGAATATTTAAGCAAATGGGCTTTCAGCACAAGTTCAAAAAACTTATCTCTAATACCCCAAACCTCCATGCTCTTTAAAAAGAGAAAAGAAAAAGACACCTTTTGCCATTAGTAAAGTTTAAGATTATGGTAGAAAGCAAACCTCTTGGGGTGCCTGGGTGGCTCAGTCGGTTGAGCGTCCAACTTCAGTTCAGATCATGATCTCACTGTTTGTGGCCTCGAGCCCTGTGTCGGGCTCTGTGCTGACAGCTCAGAGCCTGGAGCCTGCTTCGGATTCTGTGTCTCCCTCTCTCTCTGCCCCTCCCCCACTCATTCTCTGTCTCTGTCTCAAAAATAAAATAAACATTAAAAAAAAAAAAGCAAACTTCTTATTTTAAAATAGCCTGATTTACACTATTTAGACTCTGTCTATTTTTATATAATATTTATTATCTAACACAAATTAAAGATCCTGTTTACAAAGAGATTAAGAAAAAGCTTAGTATTATGGCTTTAATTCTCATAAACAGATGAACTCAAAGTTAATTCATAATTGCTTGTGGACTGATGACTTACTTGGCATGACTTTCTGCTTAGGACTAAATCACAGAATGCTTAGCCCTAAATATTATAACCCACCAATGTGAAAAAAAATTACATTCTATCATTTTTGCTCTTTAATAAAAATAACTATAAACAAAAAAGGGGAACTTTAGGATATGTTAAAGGAACACGAACTTCAATTTCTAATTGTACTGCTGGTCAAAATCGAGAAATGAAAAAACCGACATTAGCAACTAGCCATGTAGTCCAAAGCATGGGCTTTAGAGTAGGTGACCTGGGTTCGATCCCAGCTCCACTATTAACTAATTACATGACCTAGGGCTATTTAAACTCTCTGTGCCTATGTTTTTACTTCTGTAAAAAGGATCATGCTAATCCCTATTTCACCAAAATCTCACTTAAATTGCTTATTATAATACCAGGAGGACACATGATGTGTTCTCAATTATTTATCAAAAAACAGGAGGAGGGGCGCCTGGGTGGCGCAGTCGGTTAAGCCTCCGACTTCAGCCAGGTCACGATCTCACGGTCCGTGAGTTCGAGCCCCGCGTCAGGCTCTGGGCTGATGGCTCGGAGCCTGGAGCCTGTTTCCGATTCTGTGTCTCCCTCTCTCTCTGCCCCTCCCCCGTTCATGCTCTGTCTCTCTCTGTCCCAAAAATAAAATAAAACGTTGAAAAAAAAAATTAAAAAAAAATAAAAAAAAAAATAAAACAGGAGGAGAGGAGATAACATACTAGAAGTACATTTATAATCAGCAATAAAACGGAATGAACTATTGATAAACACAACTTGGATGACTCTCAAAAACATTATGAGGAGTCAAAGAAGCCATTGTCAAAAGGTTACATACTCTAGGATTCCAAATATATGACATTCTCTGAAATATCAAAGTATAATGTTGGAGAACTTATCAGTGGTTGCAGGGGCATTGATTAGGGGTAGGATGTGACTATAATGAGAGAGCATGAGGGAGTTTTGAGGGGGGATGGAATTGTTCTACATCCTGATTTAAAAAAAAAAAAGGTGGGGGGGCACCTGGGTGGCTCAGTAGGTTAAGTGTCTAACTAGATTTCAGCTCAGGTCACGAACTCACGGCTCATGAGTTTGAGCCCCATATCAGGGTGCTGTGAGCACAAAGCCTGCTTGAGATTCTCTCTCTCTGCCCCTCCCCCACACTCACTCTATCAAAATAAACAAACTTAAAAAAAAAAAAAAAACAAGACCTGATATATGTTGCTCCCAAAAATAATTTTTAAAGGCCAATTTTACTCTATAATTTTAAAAATGAAACAATTGGGTCACGTGGGTGGCTCATTCAGCTAAGCGTCTGACTTTGCCTCAGGTCATGATCTCACAGGTTCAGGGGTTTGAGCCCTGCATCAGGCTCTGTGCTGACAGCTCACAGCCTGGAACCTACTTCAGATTCTGTGTTTCCCTCCCTCTCTCTCTCTCTCTCTGCCCTTCTGCTTGTGCACGCTCTCACTCTCTCTCTCAAAAATAAATAAAAATAAATATAAAAAAAAGTAAAATTAAACAATTTGTTTAAAACCCCAAAGTCCAAAAAGTCATTACTCCAGTCCCTGACCATGAGAGAATAGAAGACAAAAGACAAAATCAAACTGAGGGACATTCTACAAAATATCTGCCTGATAGTCTGAAAATGTCAGAGTCAAAAAAAAAAGACAAGAAACAATCAGAGATTTGAGAGAATTAAGAAGACACAACAATTAAATGCAGGGCAGCTGGGTGGCTCAGTCATTAAGCATCTGACTTCGGCTCAGGTCATGATCTCACAGTGAGTTCAAGTACCACATAGGGTGAGCTTGAGCCCTGCTTCGCGTGAGCCCCGCTTCTCCCCTTTCTCCCCACACCCCTCGTTCACTTGCACCCCCTCTCTCAAAAAAACAAAGACAACTAAGTGCAACACATCCTGGAACAGAAAAAAGACATCAGTAGAAAAACTATGAAAAATCCTAATAAGGTTTATAGTATTCTACCAATCTTAGTTTCTTAAGTTTCTGGGTTTTGTTTTGTTTTGAGAGCAAACATGGGGGAGGGGCAGATGGAGAGGGGGAGAGACAGAATCTTAAGCAGGCTCCACACTCAGCAAGTATTCTGACTCCTAGCTGGATCTCTCAACCATAAGATCATGACCTTAGCCGAAATCAAGAGTTGGATGCTCAACCATCTGAGCCACTCAGGCGCCCCTTGATTTCTTAGTTTTGATAGCTGTAATGTGATTGTGTATGACATTAACATTAGTAGAAGCTGGATGAAGAACATAGAAAAGCTCTGTACTATTTATGCAATTCTTCTGTAAGCCTAGAATCACTTCAAAATAGGTTTAAAAAGATTAAATACCAGAAAAAGTAAGGTTTGCGATAATTTCATGAAGCAAAAATAGGTTATTTCTCTTCCAGAAACCAACCAATGCCATACTGCATATTTTCATTCCCTCAGTGTAAGTTTAACTACCTAGCCTAGTTTGTACCTACATTAAGATAATATATGTTATCTGAAAGGGATAAAACAGATTGTACCATAAATGATACAACTTATTAGCTATACTCACTTCCAGTATATATGTTTATACCTTTAAAAATTGTATCAACATTTGATTTCCCAATTCAAGAATGATGCTTTTTAAAAAAGGAATTTCTCATAAATCCTACCTCTTAATATTCCTATTAAAAAAACAAAACTTTCAATAGCCTACCAGTGCCCACAGAATAAATTCTAATATAAGATATTTTTGCATCTTGACTTTGGTCTACCTTATTGTAGCCTCACTTGTGGCCTTTCCACCTCCCAACAAACACCCACAATCCGGCTTTGCTGAGCTAAATTCAGAGCATGTCATGCTTTCTACCTCCATATTTGCTGGCCTTCCCCACCAAGTAAATCTCCTGCAAAGCCCCTCTCTCCATCACTACAAGAAAGAATTGGTCCCTTTGAGCCTCACTCTGTATTTTAAAAATTGTCTGATAGATGCATGCATCACATTGTTTAGGTATTCACATAAACATTTACGTACTGTTGTACAAAGCACTCTGACAGGTTTTGGGACTTAAAGATGAACTGATTTCCTTCATAACTCTTCCTGACTACTCTGCTGGAATAACTGGTGAAGAACATATCGTTGTTGTTGTTGTTGTTAAATCACTTGTTTACATGTCTCACTGGTCACATATTTTAGCCTGATAGCATTCCTGACCCACAATAGTTCTGTAATAAATATTTGCTGAATGAAAACATTTGGAAGTCAACTAAATATTGGCTCAATGATAAATCTGTTTTTTCTCTTCCACACAAAACAAACCATTCTCAGGTCATTTCTGTAGAAGTCTAAATTACACAAAAAGCAAGGCCTTTTCCTCACTTTCCTGAATGGACTGATATCTCTGAATAGGTTGGTTAAGGCTGGGTCTGGCAGCCCTATTTGGGGATCAAGGCAAGAACAGTAAACTTTAAAATTTTTTTTTTTCTTCAACGTTTTTTTTTTATTTATTTTTGGGACAGAGAGAGACAGAGCATGAACGGGGGAGGGGCAGAGAGAGAGGGAGACACAGAATCGGAAACAGGCTCCAGGCTCCGAGCCATCAGCCCAGAGCCTGACGCGGGGCTCGAACTCACGGACCGCGAGATCGTGACCTGGCTGAAGTCGGACGCTCAACCGACTGCGCCACCCAGGCGCCCCATGAACAGTAAACTTTATATTCATTAAGAAATCACAGTTTCTGGGTTAGTCCCCATGCTCACACCTGAACATCTCATTGTGTTAACAGACAATGAATACAATTAAACAGAGAGAGAGGCATGGAGAGAGAAGGAGAGGAAAAAAGAAAAACTCCCAATAGAGTAGAACTGATTATCCAAATAGGGCCCTTTCCCTCAACTTTTGGTCTTCTGTCCCTCTCAGGCTTTTACTTACACAACCTTCTGTCAATAAGCTAATTCTAAATAATTAGAAACAAACTGGTAATTGTTTCAGTAAAAAGGAATATTCAAATGAGATACTTAGCCTACAGGCTTTATATTTCACAATACTGTACACATGGAACAATTAGTGACTTCTTTAAACTCTTATTTTACTACCATCACAAAGGATACACTTTAGCTGTAGCTAAACTGCTCTGCTGCTCTTCTTCCCTACTTGAAACCATATCACTGGTACAAATGAAAACTTTAAAACTTAAAAGACTCTACGATCATTTCAGAAAATATTTCTTGGACTCACACAACGCTCTCAGTATTTCAATGTTCTCAAATTTCTATCTCCAGGTCTTGCTCTTGAACTCCAGATTCTTCTATCCAACTTGACAACTCCATTCAAATGTCTAATAGACTTTTCAAACTTACCTCAACCAAATCTGAATTCCTGATCTTCCCTCCAAAACCTACTCTACCCAGTTGTCTCCAGTTGTCTTGGTAGAGATTCAACACTTCTAGCTGCTCACAACAAAAACCTTGGCCACTGACTCTTCTTTCAGTCCTCTAGTCATATCCAACCTGTCGAAAAAATCCTGTTGGTTCAATCTTCAAAACATATATAAAATCCGAAAATCATTCAACTTCATTGCTACTCTCACGCTGCAAACCACCTTCCGCTCTCATCTGCATCACTTCAGAGTCTTCCTGCTTCTATTCTTCTTTCCCTACAACATTCTCTCAAAGCAGCAGCCAGAAGTAACCTATTTAAAAAGACAAGTCAGGTTATATCACTCTCCTGCTTCAAAACCCTCCTGTAGTTCTTCTTTTCACACATAAAAATAGAAGTCTTCATAACAACTTCAAGAATAAGATCCTACTCTGGCCCCAACCTCTATGATTGTATCTCTTACTACTTCCTGCTTGCTTGCTCTCTTCTCATCATACTGACCTCTCCTTGCTATCCCAGGAACATATCAAGCATTCTTCCCCTCCAGGTCTATGCACTGCCTGTTCTCACCGCCAGGGAGCCTTTTCTGTTAGATATCCAGGTAGCTAACCTCCTCTACTTCTTACAGTAAACCACTGAAGTAATAGGTCCTAAACTGTTCAGACTTCTCAGTGTGAAATATCACTCTGCCTCTTCTCTATCCTTTAAATATGGAATTGGCCAAGTGATTTGCTTTGGCCAATAACATAATAACAAAACACAAGCACAGGCCTACCAAGTATAGGTACACGGGGAGCTTAACTTCTCTTGCTGCTTGGGATCCCTCCAGCCACCACTAAGGTATGAGAGCCACACAGAGAGCCCCTCAGCCATGTGAGCAAAGCCACTCAGGTTAAGTATATAGCCCCAGCCGAGTCAGTTCTGATCTGAAGAATCACCCAATCATAAAAAATAACAATATACAGGATACACATAGTTGCTAAAAAATCATGATGTGCTCATTTAAAGCCAGGATTAAAAACCATTCTCACTGTAGAATCCTATGTCATTTCTATAACATCCCAAACTGTTTAAAAACCTCCTATTTTGAACTTTAGAATTTAGTGTGAACCACCTCAACAGACATTTCCCAAATTTAAAGATACTAAAATGAGCGTGTATAACCTGCTACATATTAAGATTTCAGATAATTACAAATTAGAAAAATAAGTCCCCAGGACTTACCAACCTCTCTCTGCTTTTATTTTTGCTACTGTTTCCCACTATCCTTTCTCCCCATTCTTCAAGACTCTGCTAAAGTTGAGCTGAGAGAATATATAAGAAAAGTGATGAAACCTTAAAAAAAAAAAAAAAAGGATATGCCTTAAATTATCTCAAGTATCTAAATGTAGGTAAAGATAGGGACACCTGGGTGGCTCAGTCAGTTAAGTGTCCGACTCTTGATTTTGGCTCAGGTCATGATTGCAGGGTCGTGGAATCAAGCCCTGTGTCAGGAACCATGCTGGGTGTGGAGCCTGCTTGGGATTCTCTCTCTCTGCCCCTGCTTGTGCTTGCTCTCTCTAAACAAAACAAAACAAACAACAACAACAACAAAAAACCCAACCCCAATTTTGACAACCTCAAACCTATCTACCATTCCTTCTCATTCCCTTCACAGCTAAGTTTGCTCAAAGATTTATCTGTATTCCATTTCTTCATTTCCCACTCATTCTTAGACTCATACTAATCTAATCTAATCCTACCACTATTATGCTACTAAATCTGTTCTAACTAAAGTCAATGACCAGACAGGTAAACCCAATTAATGCTTTCAGAACTTGTTCTGTTGGACCTGATAAATGTTCTGTCCTGGTTTTTCCCCAATTCTGGACTACTTTCCCTTAGTCGTCTCTGCCCCGCCTCCACGTACCTCCCACTGAACAGTAGAGGTTCTAAAGATTCCACTGAAGGCCGCCTTCTCTCTCTACACTCTCCCTGGGCAAATCCATCCATTTCTAGGGTTTCAACTACCAAGTTAGAGTATAAAGGTGAAAATCACCTCTGTTCAATTACCTTCAATATTCCCCTTAAATTTGTTAAGTACATGTCACCACATCAACAGGCCACATTGAAAATCAATATATCATCTGAATAAATACAAATGAACCATTTTTCCCTCGGACATTCAAGCACCAGATTGAGTAGGTAATTCATATTTAAAAGCCACATTGTAGGAAAAGATACATAGTTTTTCTCCTTACTTCCACTCCATTCCACCAACATACTTTTTGGTTTAAAACTCATCAATGTCTGTCATCTTTGCATAAGATAATATTCAAACCCCTTAACATGGCCTACAATGCCTTACATAATCTGATATGTGCCACTGTCACCTCCCACCACTTTTCACACAACACAGCCCTCAGGGCCTTCTTTCATCTCCCAAAGGATACCCTTTCTTTCCCAGCTTTGGAGCATTTGCAAAATGCTACTCCCTCAAGTCTCACTTCCCTTTCTGTTTGTTCCCTTTTTCCCAGCCACTGCTTACTCATCCTTCAGGTCTCTATTTAAATGTCATTTTCGGGGCGCCTGGGTGGCGCAGTCGGTTAAGCGTCCGACTTCAGCCAGGTCACAATCTCGCGGTCCATGAGTTCGAGCCCCGCATCAGGCTCTGGGCTGATGGCTCAGAGCCTGGAGACTGTTTCCGATTCTGTGTCTCCCTCTCTCTCTGCCCCTCCCCCATTCATGCTCTGTCTCTCTCTGTCCCAAAAATAAATAAAAAAATGTTGAAAAAAAAATTAAAAAAAATAAAAATAAAAAAAAATGTCATTTTCTTAGAGAAGCTTTTTCAGTATAGCCTTTCCACCTACTCTGTCAGGGGTCTGTCTCCCTGGTGTGTGTGTAACACTCAAGCACACTTTTTTACTTGTTCAGTCGGTATCTGTCTCCCACACTAAACTGTAAGCTTCTTGAGGATCTTGTCTGCTTTTCTCATGGTTCTGTCCTCAGCACCTAATACCTGAATATCGACCAGATTAGTAACTTCAACCTCATTACAGAGGTTTTTATAACCTTACATTCTGCATATGCAAATATAAATTCAAATTTCCCTTTACAAAAAACTACAGTAAAATATACATAAAATTTACCATCTTAACTATTTTTAAGTGTGCAGTTTAGTGGCAATAGGTACATTCACACTGTTGTGCAACTGATCTCCGTAACTCTTTTCATCTTGTAAAACTGAAACTCTCTACCCATTAAACAAATCCCAACTCCCCCTTCCCCCAGCCTCTGGCAATCATCATTCTACTTTGTCTCTATGATTCTGATTACACTTTGATACCACAAATAAGTGGAATCGTGCAGTATGTGTCTTTTTGTGACTAGCTTATTTCACTTAGCATGTCCTGCAGGTTCATCCACGTTGTAGCAAATTGCAGAATTTCCTTCCTTTTTAAGACTGAAAAATATTCTACTGTATGTACATACCATTTTGTTTATCCGTTTATCCACTGAAGAACACTTAGGTAATTTCCATCTTTCACCTATTGTGAATAATGTTGCTGTGAACATGGATGTACAGAGTCTCTTTGAGACTCTGCTTTTAATTCTTTGGGCAGATAGCCATAAATGGGAATGCTGGATCATACAGTAATTCTATTTCTAACTTTTCGAGGAACCACCATAAAACTTTCCAAAGTAGCTGTGCCATTTTACATTCCTGTGAACAGTACACTAGAGCTCCAATTTCTCCATATTCTCTCCAACACTTGTTATTTCCTGTCTTTTTTTTAATAGCAGGCATTCTAATGAGTATGTAGTTTTGCTTTTATGCAAAATGTATGTGCTTTCTTTTTCCTACAAACCTGTGGTAAAAAGCCCCCTTAAAATATTCCCCATAAACTAACCTAAGACATTCTAGAAGGTATTGAAAACAGAAACGAGACAGTCTTTGACAGCAGGATTTTAAGGAACAGTAAAATTGTGGTTCATGTGCAATGGCAAAAAAACACGGGAAAACGAAAAAAGAAATGGCATTCCTACTCATATCTGAAATTCCCTGATGTCAACTGCCCACTTGGCATTTTGAATTCCTTACGCCTATGTTCTGCCTTCCATCAGGAAGGCACCTTCCTGTGCTTCTGTGCACCCCTGTACCTTCCCACAGTGCTAGGAGTCCGCCTGAGGTCAATCTGTTTCTGTCACACTCTTCCTTTCTACTTCAGCTCTTACAACTGGGGTGACTGCCTGCCTTACTCAGGGGGTGATTGAGTAGCAAGGCCCCATCCTTCCCAGTTAATAGGGTCATCTGTGTTTCTTGGCATAAGGGAGTATCAGTGATAAACACAGATGTCAGGAAAGTCATAGTAAAACAAATCCCATTAGAATTTTGGGAGTTTGAATTATATAATTAAATCTGGAAACAAATAAAAAGCTTCACACAAAGCAATATATCAACACATCCTAAACCAGAAATGCATCCTGGTCTTGGGATTTTAAGTCCAAAAGAAACTTTAACTAAATTAAAAGATTAAACTACAAATAAAGATTTAAGACTATAAGGACTGTCTGAATGTAGAAGTCACTAGTTAAGTACCTTCCCAGAGAACTAAAATAAAGCAAAAAAAAAAAAAAAAAAAAGTTTTAAATAGAAGTTATTTATTTAATAGTGAGTGGTCTGCACTCATATGTAAACTTTTAAATTTGCGCATACACACACACACACACACACTCACAGAAACTTATGAAATAGTGGTTACTTAACAAAATTCAACTAACCTAGGCTGGAATTACTTTTCAGAGAACAAAGGGTTTTATATTTACGTTTATGAAAATGTCTTAAATTTACATTTATATTTACAGATGTAAAAAGTAAAAGAAAACGTTAACTACCATTATTCCTGAAATAGTCACCATTCCAGCATAAAAAGGCAGACACTGAACAATAACAAAGTTTCTTAAGTTCAGACTAAATATCCAACTAAAAGCTTTTTATAGAAATTTAATGTCATTTATAGTTTTAAAAGCGATGATGATGATGAAACCACTCAATATTAAAAAACATAAATCAGGGGCGCCTGGGTGGCGCAGTTGGTTAAGCGTCCGACTTCAGCCAGGTCACGATCTCATGGTCCGTGAGTTCGAGCCCCACGTCGGGCTCTGGGCTGATGGCTCAGAGCCTGGAGCCTGTTTCTGATTCTGTGTCTCCCTCTCTCTCTGCCCCTCCCCTGTTCATGCTCTGTCTCTCTCTGTCCCAAAAATAAATAAACGTTGAGAAAAAAAATTTTTTTTAAATAAATAAATAAATAAATTAAAAAAAAAAAAAACAAACATAAATCCATCTCTAACTTTACTAGCTCTTTGTCCCAATACTTAGGAAAGGAGCAAATGAACCATGAAGTATTTTGAAAGTTACTTTCCTTAAACAATATCTAAATAACACTTTTAAAAAAAAATTTTTTTTTTAGTATTTATTTATTTTTGAGAGAGAGACAGAATGCAAGTGGGTTAGGGGCAGAGAGAGAGGGAGACACAGAATCCAAAGCAGTCTCCAGGTTCCAAGCTGTCAGCAAAGAGTCCCCCGTGGGGTTCGATCCCACAAACTCTGAGATCATGACTTGGGCCGAAATCAGACCTTTCAACCGACTGAGCCACCCAGGTGCCCCTAAATAACACTGTTTTTTTACTGAGCAATATACCTTGTAAACCTAGGTAAACATTTGTAATTCTTCACCTAAATGAAGACTTAAATTACAAAGTATATATACATCGACTATAGAATATGAGATATAAATGTTGCAGGGGTGCCTGGGTGGTTCAGTTGATTAAGCTTCCGACTCTTGATTTCGGCTCAGGTCATGATCTCATGGTCTGTGAGTTCGAGCCCCACATCAGGCTCTCTACTGACAGCGTTCAGGCTGCTTGGGATTCTCTCCCTCCCTCTGTCTCTATCTCTCAAAATGAATAAAATAAACTTTTTAAACAATGTTGCAAAAAAAATTTATAAAGGTCACCCTCAATCCCATACATTCACTTTGAAAAAGTTAAATAAAATAAAACAATTTAAAGTATATTATATGTGTGTGTCATGCTACACTTTTGAAAAAAACTCAGAGAAAATTTAATTATTTAAAATCATTAACACTCAGGGCACGTGGGTGGCTCAGTCGGTTAAGCATCTAACTTCGTCCAATTTCAGCTCAGGTCATGATCTCAGGCCTCATAAGTTCGAGCCCTGCATGGGGCTCTGTGCTAACAGCTTGGAGCCTGGAGCCTGCTTCAAATTTTGTGTCTCCCTCTCTCTCTGCCCCTCCCCCAGTTGCGCTCTGTCTCTCTAAACAATGAATAACATTAAAAAAATTTTTTTTAAATCATTAACACTCAATTTGAAAATCTCTTCATTACCAAAATGTAAGGTCCCTAAGATGAAGTATCAGGTAACTTAAGGGGCTGGGGGTCCAGATGATACTTCTTCATTCTTCTCCTCAGACTGGATATCACATTCAGAAAGCATGCACAATTGCTGACCTCAGAATTCTGCTTCAGCTCAATTCTGCTTTACTGCTAACACAAATTTCAAGCGCTAAATGGCCACTCCACCCCTCCTGACACCTCAGGGAATACAAGCCATTTACAACATTAGGCTTGAAAAACAGCTCTTCTGCTGGGAAAGTTTTATTTTGTAGAGTTCTAGACAGAACCATTTCCTGAGTTGCAGAGAGCAAATAAGTCTTTCACAATCATGATTTCATTTTGATGCAAACTAGCTCACCAGTTTAATTTGTGAGCAGACTGCCCTTCTACATAAGTAACACAGAACAAAATCCAAATTGTTTACATAAATACAATTAAGGCAATTCATCAAAGCACGAAGAACTTCTAACAATAAAATCCAACTCTACAAAAAATGAGAAGGGAAGGTCACTTTCACTTAGCCAAAGAAAAGGGGGAGGGTGGGGAGTTTCACATATTTCTCAAGAAACAGAACTCTCAAAATCTACCATGTTATAACATAGGATGAAAAAATTAGTACAATAGAAAAAAAGACTATTTTACAACATGCCATCATGTTTTAAAAAACACACTCTTTGATAGGAAATTTCTGGAGCAAAGAGGTATCTAAACAGCATTCTTTAATTTCTTTGTAACTTTAAACAACTGATTGTATTTTAAACTCCCCTTCTCTAAAAGCCTCTGAAAAAGCTCAGAAAACTAATTTTACTTTTCAATTACCATAACCCACAAATACAGATGTGGAAGAACCATAATCAGCTCTAAAATAGTGAATTTCAAATGAATGAAGTTTTATCACAATTCATACTGTCCACAGGGTGGCAGTCTGACAGCCTTAAATTTGTCTCTGGACTTAATGTACAATTTTAGTATTCAAAAAGACACATGCACATACAGGTGGGCAATAATAGTTTCCTGTCTGACCAACCCTAGGAGCAAAAAAAAAAAAAAAAAGTCTATGCTTTTTAACTGCTCTATTTCTTTTAGGAATGCTTACTTCCTGACATCTTCAATTTTTCCTTCAATGTGCCTTTTTTTAAAATCTGATCCTTTGTATTCTCCCGCCACCACCCTAGTTAAGGCCTGACCCAAAGGGTGAGTGAGAGCAAGAAGAGGAATAGGAAGACACAATCTTTCCAGCCTCCAGTTTATCCTGCACACTACTACCAAATTAATTTCATCAAAACACAAGAAATCTCTTCTCCCAGCTAATTCCTTATCCCAAATTCAAAGACCTGCACAACCAGAACCTTCCAAAATCTATCTAAATGATCTGGAAGAGTCAAGGGGATCTGTAAAATAAACTTTACTTTGAACAGACCTTCCAACATCCTGGTTTTCATTCATTCATTCAAACACTTCTAAATGTTCTCCAAGTGCCAAGCACTGTTCCAGGTGCTGATGATACAGAAGAGAATAAGTCAAAGTTCCTGCTTAAAAGTTATTCTCTTTACTGGACAGTTTTGAGTTCAAAGTTGTTAGGGGTAAGGGGATAAGCCCCCAAGCACTTCCAGTTCTCCACAAGTATGGGCCACTGGAAACACACTAGTGGTTGAGGGGGATGATAAAGATACCAGAGATCTGCCAGCACTGACATTGTCTGCTACAAGCCCTAATCTATTTTTGCAGCCTTATTTCCTATTCCTATCCTACATGTACCCTCAGTTCAGCCAAAATGTGCTACAAACTGTTAATGTGCCTCTGCTCCTGCTTGCTTCCTTCTTAATGCTTTGCCTTTCACCGTATCATCTCCATGAGCAAAAGCCTAACCAGACTTCAAAGCCCATCTCAAATGTTGCCTCCTAGAAGAGGCCTCTCCCCATTCACTTCACGTGAATCCAGATGTGATATTTTAGAGACCTTCAAACCCATGGCTTTTATGGGCATTTATCTGAGCATTTTATCACACTATACATTGCATCATAATTATCTGTATACTTTAACCCTCTTTCATCAGTTATTTATTGAACACTTGATACGTTCCTGGACTATCTAGGAGCTAGAATTGCAGTGTTAAATTATTCCATTAACATTTTAAAAATACTATCCAAATGCTAAATGTAAAATGTAATATTACATGTTTTTTGCTTCAATCTTTTAACAATTTTGTTGATATAATCTACATACCATCACAAAGTTCACCCGTTCAAAGAGTAGAGCTGAATGATTTTTAGTTTACAGTTGTGCAACCATTATCATTATTAGATAATTAAATGATTTTAAGACCTTTCAACCACTCTAAAAAGAAACCTTATACCTACATTAGCAGTTACTCCTCATGCCTTTTAACCACTGTGTCCCCTGCCCTCAATCCTCAGCAACCATAAACTATACTCTTTCTCTTCTAGATTTACCTAATTCTGGACAGTTCATATAAATGGAATCATAGAAAATGGGGTCTTTTGAGCCTAGCTTCTTTCACTTAGCATATGGTCTTGAGATTGATCCATACTGTGTCATGTACCAGTTCATTCCCTTTTATTGCCAAATAATATTTGACTGTATGGATACATTCTCATTTTATTTATTCAGTTGATAGACATTTGGGTTGTTTCTACTTTCTGCTTATGAATAATGTTGTTATAAACGTGTGTACATATTTTTTTGCGGACATGTGTTAATTTATCTTCGGTATATACCTAGGAATGGAACTGTTGGGTCGTATTGTAATCCTATGTTTAACATTTTGAGGGAACTGCCATCCCGTTTTCCAGAGTGACTGTACCATTTTACATGTCTACCAGCACTATATGAGGGTTCTAATGTATTCACTTTTGCTCGAATCTTAAAGAATAAGAATGATCTCACTCTGTGATATCCTTACCCTCATGGAACTTACATTCTAGTGGAAAAAGAAATAAATAGAAACAAACATGCTAATTTCAGATAACTAAGAAAAAGGAGAAAACAAGAGAGTAATGTAACCAAAAGAAAAGGGTGGTCAAAAAGACCTCACTGAGAAAGTAAGGTTGACCTGAAATATGAAGCTGGAGGAGAGATATTCCAGGCAGTGAAAACAGCTAGAAATAAAAGTGATAAAAGAAGAAGTTTGGCACGTTCAAGGAACAAAAAGGAAGCCAGTGTGGCTGATGCATAATGAAGAGGCAGAGAAAGCAGGAGATGAAGTTGGGGAGGTAAGCAGAGGCCAGATGATATTGGGCCTCAGAGACCACAATAACGTCTTTGGATTTTAAAATGCCACCACCCCTTGTATTTCTTTTCAATCCTTTGTATTTCTTTAAAGATAGGTGTTCATCTGTGAAAATATTTATTAAACTGTCACATATCTTCTGATTGCATCTAACAGTACCAAAGATTAAAGAGGCCATTTGGGTAAATAAATGTGATTCAAGGGGCATCTGGGTGGCTCAGTCGGTTAAGCAGCCGACTTCGGCCCATGTCATGATATCACGCTTCATGAGTTTGAGCCCCATATCAGGCTCTGTACTGATAGCCCAGAGCCTGGAGCCTGCTTCAGAATCTGTGTCCTCCCTCTCTCTGCCGCTCCCCTGCTTGCACTCTATGTCTCTCTTTCTCAAAAATAAATAAACATTTAAAAAAATAAATAAATAAATAAATGCAGTTCAATTAGTATCACTTTATTCTGTGGTCCAGGAGAGAACACCTAAAATGTGACTACCAATGGCCTTTTAGTAACAAGGCAAGAGCACAAATTTATCACCTAGTCTTAACCTATTTAAGGTGTATGCCTTACTGACAGTAACTAGCACCTCAGTCTTAGAATATTAAGGTCATTTTCAATAAAGCAAGCTAGTAAGAATATAATTGCAAATAATTCTCATGATTTAAACTTAGATTTCATTTTTTCAAATTGAATTCTGACTGCTTTTCTCATTCTATTAAAAGTTAATATTCAACTAGTAAACAAAACCTATGGGCACATGTTTATAGTACTTGAATTTTTTAAAACAGTAAGTTTTCACATGTTACTTCTCTACTTGGTTTTTTTCAAAGGAAAAGGGTTGTTAAAACTCTGGTCACATAAACACCACTCCTTTGATAAAAAAAAAACCTCTCACCTCGTCAAAATTTATTAAGGTGAAATTCTCTTCGACATGCCTCTCACTCCAAGCACTGTGTCCAGACTATTTGCCAACTTCATACTTGTTGATCCCAACTCTCCCCAGCTCCCCCACCCTCAACTCCCCTCAGCTTTAGGAGACACATTCTCCACCAGGAGAAATCCAACCAGTTCTCCAAGGTCCAGGACAAATACTCTCCCTTCTACCTCTCCTTTCCAGTCCTCTTTCCTGAACAGAACTGACATCTCACCTCTGGGTTTCTGTAGCACTCACTTCTGCAACTCAGATACCTTCTTTGGCCTGGTCTATAACAATACATGAATCTGAGAAATACCGTCACCAAACTCCTGCCCTTAGCATACCTTCAAGTATACACAAAGCTATTTGCAATTCCTGGGTGCTCAACTGAAAATCACATCCATTTTACCACCGTTAGGTACAGTATGATACCAAATCATCACAAAATGTAAAGTCAAGAGTTAAGCCCTCACTGGACACGAGGAAGGGGGCTTCGTTCCACCCAAATTCAGACCAAAGTCTTCAGTAGTTTCTCAATAATGACATGATCCCATTCTTCATTTTAAATGAAACTTTTCCAAAAAATAAAAAAATAAAAAAAAATGAACCCTTCCCACTCACATTACCTATTCAAGAATGCTCAACAATCCTTGCCATTCTATCTAAAGTTTTGGAGTGATACGTATTATCAAGAATTTATGGCTGTAAACCCAGAGTACAGAGAAGGTGAAAGATCCACAAAAAGTCAATCGCAAGCTAATGACAGGAGCCAAAACACAATTACATTCAGTGTTGTACCCACAACTTACACCAACGTCAACAACAGTAACTTTCAAAAGCATGTGATGGTGCTTGGTGTAAACATTTGAATTAAAAAATATATAAAATACTTCTAGTTCTGGGAGTTTATTTACAATATAAAAGTGATTAATCCTTAATCATGCGGATCACGTTAACAGATTGTTTCAAAACTCATTGTGCCGGCAAAATATAAAAGTTTGGGAATGCGCACACTAACCACCCAATCATCTGCTCTTAGTAATGGCACTGACCAGAAACCCATCCACAAGAGCCACTTTTTCCTTCTCTATTTGTTCCCAGAAGCCCAATGGACTAAACATTATAGCTCACCCCCTTTTCTAATTTCAGCTTGCATTTAAGATAACGCTTTTGTTTCATTTACAGCTCACATGCTGCTGACACAGCTGCCCCTTCTTTGTAATAAACACAGGGCTTCTATACTTAAAAATACAGTGAAACTTTGTTGGAACATCCCCTCCCCAGTCTTCAGCCAATTTTCTCTCTTCCAAGCCCCACCTCCACCCCAAGATTTTCTATCAGAGGCGCTCAAAACGTTAGACCCTTTGGAAAGTTAAATTTCTTCTTGAAAGGCATCTCATCGTAGTGGAGTTTTTTTTTCCTCCGCAACATGTGCGCGCGCGCGCTTTAAAGCGGGGTGGGGGGGGGGGGGACGCGCATTCCCTTCCCCAGAGGCCTTCCCAGGCAGCGACAGGCACTCGAGCCTGTGGCTCTGGAGTCCGCGGTACTTTTCTGAGCTGCGACCAGCGCCCCCGAGGTCAAGCTGGGACGAGCTGGCCGCTGCGGGAGCCGGGTGGACACGCGGCCGGTCGGGCGGTGACGGGCAGCTGCGCGGACGGGAAAGCGCGCCCGCGGGCACCGAAGCACGCCAGACCGCCTCGCCGCCGCGTGCCCCGCGACAGGAGGCTTTGTGCCGGGGGCCGAGGGGGGGGGGTTCCCGTGAACAACAGCCGGCGGAATGAGAACGAGGGCTCCGAAAGGGGCGCGGGCTCGTGGCGGGCAGGGGACGAACACGCCCCCGCGTCGCCTGGGACCGTCGGAAAACTGCGGCCGCGGAGGGTGTGGGCCCCAGGGGGGCGCTGGGAGGAGATAAGGCGAGGCCAGAGTTAATCATCACCTCGCCAGCGTCTGGGAAAGGACGACTCGGGGCGAAGGAGCGGGCGGGCAGCCCCTGGGAAAGTGAAACTCCTTCCTCGCGGCTCAGCCCCGCCAGCCAGAGGAGGGAAGCGAGGGTACCCTGAGCGCACTCGCTCCTCCAGCCAGCCCGGCGCAGCACGGGTAACGGAGTCGCTAACAACTACACTAATGCTCGTTTTTCACAAACTCATCATGAGAAGGAGACAAGTAGAAAGCCAGAGCTACTGAAAATAAAATAAGTGAGATCCCTCATTCGGTTTAAAAAAAAAAAAAAAAAAAAAAAAGCTACGACATTCCCATACCGGGAGTCGAACCCGGGCCGCCTGGGTGAAAACCAGGAATCCTAACCGCTAGACCATATGGGAAGTGCTGGTAGGGACACTGCCGTGACTCACCTGACAGACGCAGGCGCTACCGCTGCCTCTGCTCCACTTGCCCGCGCCGCCGCTCCCCCCGTCGCCTTTGCGCCGCTGGAGCCGCCGCCGCCGCCGCCGCCGCTGCCCACGCGCTCTCGGAGCGAAGAAACTAGCACAGCCCGTGCGCGCGGGCGTCGCGGGGGCGGGGCGGGGCCACTCCGCCGCCTCCGGAAAGTTCTGAGGCAAAGCCCAGCAACTCGCGGCCCCGAAACCAGCTGTTTCACCTTTCTTTTTTTAACTCCGCCAACGGCCCCCAGCCTACAGGTCCGGGTTGCTCCGCTGGTCAAAGGGCGTGCGGACTAGTTGGCAAAGTTGAGGGCGGCGACGTCTCGGGGAACAGCTGTTTGCGCTCGGGGCGGAGGCGGCGCGCGAGCTCCTTGGCCACGAGCCAGCGAGCCTAGAAGAAGGGTGGAGGTTCTGGATCCCAGGGGAAGAGAGAGAGTGAAGTCGGGATGATTCGGGAACTTGAGGCGTGAGGTTCCCGTCCTTCAGCTCAAGTCCCGTCGCGCTTTCACCCTTTCTCGGTGACCTCAACCCCTTTATACCGACCCCACCTCTCAGGATCCTGGAGTACCGCCCCTGTAGGGGGAGGGGAAGAGGAGGAGATTTCGAACGCGGATTGAGTCGCCTGGGCACCCGTAGTTGGGAACCGTGGAACACTGGTCCCGGGGAAAGAGGGAGGTGTCCGGGCTTGGAGGCTCGGGTGGGCCTCGCGGCGGGCCGGGCCTCACCTCGCCCCGCGCGGGGAACACGAGCTCGAGCCGGACCCGGGGGCGGCGCGCGGAGCGGCTGGTCCAGTCATGTGAGTCGGGTCTCAGGCTCTAAACAACGAAGTGCTGTTTCTCTGGGCGGCCCTTTCCCCGCGGGTCTCGCACTCCACCACCATCCCTCCCCACCTCCTCCTTTCGGCTGGAGGCGTGACGGAGGTGTTCTTAACTCGCTCGGGACTGTCACCAGACAGGCCGGGCCGGTTCTCTGGGCGGGTAGAAATGCTGCCCTGCGGAGCGCCTTGGGGGCCTGAAGCACGGGCTTGGGGAGGGAGGCTGGCGGCCAGTTGGGGTTAGACTGCCTCCCGGGAAGCAACCGGGTGCTCACTTGCACTGTTGGGGGTCGCTAGCACCCTGTTCGATGCCGTAGCACTTGAACGTGGGGTGTTGTGAAACTTTAGGGTTGGACTTCGGCCACGGCTGCCCTCCTCCGCCTGGTAGAAACGGCCAGTCTTGGCTAGCGTGCTCTTTTTTAAGTCTTGCCGGCTGAGAGGTCTCGGCTTTTCCAACTCTCTCTTGCCCTGAGGCTCGAGAACAAATTGTATTAACTGATAGTCCCGGAGGAACCACAGTCTCTCACCTGAGGAGTCTTGTTCTTTGCTCTTTTAATGGAAAGAACTTGATTTAAAGCAAACTTTGAGTTTTTTCAGGCCTCCCATTACAACAGCTTCCCAAAATGCCAGAAAGACGTAAAGAAGATAAATCTTTTCCAAGATGTTTCTTATTTCTCATGGCAAATGAAAAAAAAAAAAACTTTTTAAAAACAGTTTTATGTAAGGGAGTTTTAAATCCGGTGCAGACTTTTTTCCTTTTTACTGGCAACAATTTCGACTAACTGCTGCAGTGAGATAAATAATAAAATAAGACAACATTCAGTAACAGGGGCTTATGATTGAAACTCTAAGAAAATGTAAAACATACACAATTTTACCTTTTTATATTATAAATAACCTTAGACTTGTTTTTACCTTTTTCAGGGCAGACTACTGGAAGTCGCAACCAAAGAAATTCTGTGATTACTGCAAGTGTTGGATAGCGGACAATAGGCCTGTATGATAATTACACTATAAGAGAATCTAATAATATTTTATTCACGTGTTCCTTTTTGTCTAAACTCAGCATTTACAAAGTACCTTCATATATATTGCTCTTGATTTTTCAAAGTTGAAGGATTTCTGTTGTCTTTTCATTTCTTGTAAGAGAGCTGTGAGCTTCCTTCTTTTTCATCAGCTTAAATTTGATTATATAGTAAGCCAAATTATTTCTCTATGGTCCTTCAGTGACATTCAGGAAATGGACATTGAGTGGGTAATCTCATCCGTGTTTAGCCACACGATGTTTGTAATACTATCTGTAATACTATCTACTATCGTGTACAAAGAAACAAAAGGACAAAGCCCTTAATGTGTAAAAAGGAGCAATTATTGTAGTTTATCTTGTATCTTTTCTATTCTAATTAAATATATTTGCAGAATTTTATAGCTATAAATGGTTACATTTTAAAGAATATCATTACCTCTTTCATGGGATATGAAAATAGCTTTGTTAAGCACTTTACTACTGTGTCTCTTAATGTAGATTAAGCTTTTAAGACATGAAACAAAAGCATCACTGATTTCCCCCCTTCAAATACATGTCATAGCAATATGTATGTAGTACGTAAATACCAGTGTATTTTTGAAATATATATTCATCTCCTTTTTACTTGATAGAGTTGCATGCACAAAAAAATAGTAGTCCCATCTTTAGTAGTGTTGTATTTCTTTGGTAGATATTTATTATTGTCTACAAGGAGTTTGGGTGTGTTTTTCTTCAGGGTTTTGTCTGGGTATTTGGTCTTTTGAGTAGTTGCTGAAGTTTTCAACTATCTTGTTTAACTTAGGCCTTCCTTACACATGAATGCCAGAAATTTTGAAATCTATGCATGTTACTGGTAGTTTCTCTTCTCTTCAGCTACCCAAGCAGTTGAATGAATTTTAGGAGTCACAAAGGGTAAATAATCCATTCTAGAATGTCTTTCTTATCCTTGGATTGTTAATATACATTGATTTGCCCTTTAATTAGAAGCAAAATTAATGTCTTTTGAATGGGCCTTTAATATTCTTTGTGTGGTATAATTTAGGAAAACCAGTATATGAAAAACAGAAGATGAACATTTGTTTTACACTGTTACCATTTAAAGAGGAATTCACTTTAGTGAATTGTAGAAATTTTACCCAAACTTCCTTACTGTATACAACCAGACATTTGTAATTTAGGGAGCATTCCTGGCTGTTTTAAATAGGTAATAACATTCACTCGCTCCACTGTCCCATCCAGTTACCGTCATTCTTTGTAGGTTGCCACTTTTTTCATTTTCTTGTCTAATTTTTCCATTGTTTCTGTATGTATATAGAGGCTTCTATTCCAACGTACATAAAATGTAAGATACCATATACACTATCCTTCATAGTTTAGTGTGGTTTGTGTTTGTTAGTTAGTTTTCTTCATTGAACAGTAGATCCTAGAGCTTTCTCCATAGAGGGAGCTTTATTCTTTATGCCGGCAGCCAAATTTTGGTAGATAGTGCCAAATTGTCTTTCACAGGAGTTTTACATTTTGTATCATTACCACATTCTGTAAATGTATTTGTTTACAATTTAGGAGGAATCCTTTACTGTCTACTTTTCTCCCAATTTGGAGGAATAAGGTTCTAAGGATTATTGTTTATTCTCTATGTCCCTTGCCTAATGTGGCAAATAGAGCAGTACAAATTCTAGGGACTTAACTGGTTTTGACTTTTTATGTTGAGAGGTGTTTCTTGAAGTTTTTTTTCTACTCCTCTTTTGGCTTCCTGTTTTGTTTGAGCCCTCATTACAATCATATTCACTGGATTAGTCATCAAGGGTATCTTGTATTTTTCTTCATTGATATGGTCATCATAGTTTATTTTAAGCACCAAAGAAAAGCTGGTCAGAGGGTATGATAATAAATAACATGGTTCAGTTCCCTAGCATCATTTGATAAAAAAAGGTCTAATTTGCTTTAAAATTATTCTTCTTTTTCCTGTTAATCATTTTTTATTTCAATCTTGTTATGTTACATTCCCAAATTTACTGTGACTTATTTAGTATGAACATTATGATATTTTACGTAGCTTTCCTTTGCATTTTCTCTTTTATTCATTTTCAAGAGTGTTGAATTTCACGAAAGAGGAAAGAATCATAAGGAAAATGTGGCAAAGAGGATCAGTGAGGTAATTTAGTTTATTTCTTTCTTTGCTAATTTTTCTGTGTAAATATCAGTCCTTCACCTGGCTTTCACTTTTATATGTGTCTTCCATAGATTAAACAGAAAAGCCTGGATAAGGCAAAGGAAGAAGAAAAGGCATCAAAGGAGTTTGCCGCAATGGAGGCAGCTGCCCTGAAAGCCTACCAAGAGGATTTGAAAAGACTTGGCTTAGAGTCAGGTAAAAAAGCAGCCAGCATGTTTTAAAACTAACATCAGAGGTCATGCTAAGTGAGCTTTTATTGTTTCCATAAAGAGGTTATACACTCAGGGTATACGCTTAGTGCTTTTCCTGTGCATCATAGCTCTATTTAGACTGTGGGACTTTACTCCTGCACTTTGTTTTACTTTAAAGCTTCATCTTTTAACACCTTCATTCACAACCATACCATTTTGGTAATTAGCTAGTTCCTAGTTCTGTTTTAGATCAGTGTTCATTTCAGAGACAATTGAGTGTTTTAGGTATTTGGCTAAAAGGAACTATTCATTAAAAAATAGGCCTTTCATTATACCCACTATTCACTTTATCCATATGGTCAAAACTATAAATTATGTTCGTTTATATAGTTGGGTTATAATAAATTAGCCTTTTGTGGACAAATTTACTGATTTTACCACTAGAAGGTAGATAACCTTTTTAATTGGATAAATTTGACATGTAAATTTGACATGTGTAAGTTTAAGGTATGCAGGTGTTATTCTGATACATTTATATATAATGTGATTGCTGCTTTAGCAGTATTTATCACATTACCTAATGACAGTATTTGTTGTCTATATTCATTATACTGTGTATTAAATCTCTATGGCTTATATACTTACTACTTCTTGCCAGTTTGTATCCTTAAACAATATCAGCCTTAACCCTTCCAATCCCCTATTCCCTGGTAACAACAATTTTGCTTTCTGGTTTTTAGGAGTTTGACTTTTTTTAGATTCTACTTACAGGTGATATCATACAGTATGCTTGTCTTTTCTTTGACTTGTCTCATGTATTAGCATATTATGCTCAGGGTCCATCCATGTTGTTGCAAATGACAGGATATCCTCCTTTCTCGTGCCTGCATAGTATTCCATTATATATATGTACTACATCTTTTTTGTCCATTCATCTGTTGATGGGCATTTAGGTATGGCCATACTTTGGCTCTTGTGAGTAATGCTGCAGTAAGTGTGGGAGTGCATATATCTTTTTGAAATCCTATTTACATTTCCTTTGGATATATACCCAGAGGTGGAACTGGTGGGTCAGATCATAGATCTATTTTTATTTTTTTGAGGAACCTCCATATGTTCTCCATAGTGGTTAGACCAGTTTACATATAATTCTTATATAAGGATACCTTTTTTAACCACATAGTCACCAAGAAGGTAAATAATCTGAAGGTTTGAGGAGAAGTCAGTTCCAGATAAAAGGCATTTATTTAAGTACAGTGTATGTATCTTGTTGATGAATTTAGGCTTTAACTCGGGAACATTTCTGTCAGCATTTCTTCCATGACAAATCCACTGTCCTTAAACCAGGCAGATAAGCAGTCCCAGTTGTTGATCTTGCATAATAGTTGAGATAGTCAACCTGGAATGGTATTGTTTATTCTCTGAAAACTTCTTTCCGTGAAGTTTTTAAGCAGAATAAGAAGTTAATTGGCATTGCCCTCATCAGATAAGGACAGTTGTAACCAGACTTTGAAAATATTATCCTAGGGGCACCTGGATGGCTCAGTCGGTTGAGCATCCAACTCTTGGTTTAGGCTCAGGTCATGATCTCACAGTTCGCAGGTTCAAGCCCCACATCGGGCTGCATGGAGCCTGTTTAGGATTCTCTCTCTCTTCCTCTATCTATCCCTCCCCAACTCATGCTGTCTCTCTCAAAATAAATAAAAAGAAAAAAACTTTAAAAAAAATACATGTGTTAAAAATATTAACCTAGACATTGTTAATTAAAAGGAAGGGGTCGGGGCTGTATTTCCAATAAAGGATAAAACTGTATGTTTAAAGGAGAAAAAGGATGAAGGTGTTCCTGCAGAATTAAAGAGGAGTAGTTGAAAATTGATCTCATCAATTACATGGATTGGGAAGTTTTGTTATGCTGCCCTGTGAGCAAATAAATCTTAGCATTTTGTATTTAAATGTGTTTAAATAGAATTTTTTATTAAATATTTTTCATAGCCTTGTTTGCCTAAATAGGGTATATATTTCTCTAAAAGTATAATAATGCAGTACAAAGAAAAAAGAGTTTTAAAAACTAACTGCTTTTAAGATTTTCCCAAACATCTTTAGAATTTTCTTTCTTAAGTTATACTCCAAATTTTATGTTACAGTTTTTTGGAGGTTGTCTCATTTTTTCCTTCAATGATATGTCAAGTACTTCTTTTCCTTTAAACAATTAAGGACGTACATCATTTTTAGTGGCTACAGAGTGGTTAGGAGCACAGGCTTTGGAATCCACCAGAATTGTCATTTGCTAGCTATACAACCTTTGATTTTCATAAAAACTAAATAATGTAATGGTATAAACTGTTTATTATAGACCATTTGTAGCAAGTGTTTAATAAAGGGTATAAAATGCCATAAAAGTGGGATTTCTCTTCCTAACATTTAGGTTGCTTAGAGTTTTCAGTGTTAGAAAGAATGCTTCAGTGAGCACCCGTATGCAGGCATGTTTTCACATTTATTTTTGTAGGTTTAAGCTCTAGAGGTAAGACTGCAGAATTGAAGTATGAGTATATTTTATATGTTGATAGCTGATACCAAGCTGTCTCCAGAAATGTTGGGCTAATTTATACTTTTGTAGAAATAACTTATTAAGTTATTTGGTAATAACTGGCTAATGTTTTTACAAAAAATTAAAGCCATTAAAACTACTCTTATCCCGCCCATGTAAATATCTAATGGATTAGATTAACTGTATTTGATTATTCTTTTCAGTACTTACTGATCTAATGCAGAGGAAAATTACATTTATTTATGTTTCTTTGAATATTGGTGAATGTATGTATTGTCTTGATTATCTTTGTACTTTTTGTCCATCTTCTGTTAGAATGTTGGATTTGTTTATAAGGGATCTTTGCTATGAACATTAACCCCGTGTCATATTTGTTGTAAATGTTTATTATTTGTCTTTCTTTTTTTTTTTAAATCTTAACTCCATTATAATTAACATAGTATATTCTTTTATTTTTTTTAATTTTTGCTATACAGAATATTTGGATTTGTATCTAGTTAAGTTTAACATTATTTTACTTCATGTTTTTTTTTTCATGTGTTTTTTGATGCCAAAGATTAATATCAAGACATGGGAGGGACCATGGATTGGGGAATAGCTTTACTTTTTTCCAAGTAATTAACCAGAGTAAGTTTTAATATCTGGTAGAAGAGCTTCCCCTTAGCATTTCTCTTTTATAATTATGGGTATTTGTACATATTTGGTTTTCCAGATGAGCTTTATAATAACCTATGAAGTTCCCAAAAGAATCTTCTTGTCAAGCTTTTGATTGAAATAACAGTATTGTCTTATACCAGAAAAAAAGGTTGCATTGGTACTTCACCTTTCTTATGTCTTTTTCTTTAGAAATTTCAGAACCAAGCATATCACCAGTAACAAGTACTGTCCCGCCAACCTCTGCATCAAATCAGCAGAAGGAAAAGAAGAAGAGGAAAAAAGACCCTTCAAAGGGAAGATGGGTAGAAGGCATAACCTCTGAGGGTTACCATTACTATTATGATCTCATCACAGGAGGTAGGTCATTTAGGCATAGAAATAGTAAGGAATAATAACTGACAGTTAATTTTGTGTTAATATTAGCACATTTAAGCAGTAGAAGAGTGTAGCTTTACATCTTTGCCACAATAGTAAAAAAGTTATGTGCCCTTTAAATACCCTTTTTGGGGCACCTTGGTGGCTCAGTTGGTTAAGTATCTGACTCTTGATTTCAGTTTAGGTCGTGATCTCATGGTTCCCGAGATTGAGTCTGGCAAGCTTTTTGGGATTCTCTCTCTCCCTCTTTCTTTGTCCCTTTCCTGCTCACTCCCCCCTGCTCCTCCCCCACCTCACGTAAATGAATAAATAAATAAGTATACAAATAAGTATATAGTTATACATACATATATATTATCCTCTTAGAATGACTTAACATCATACTTCATTAAAGCCTTAAGAATGGATTCCTTACAAATAAGTTAAAACTATATTTTTCTCAGAACTTCCCAAAACTATGAACTAAATGGAAATAAAATAAAACATTTTACATAGAAGTAAGGCGTTTCAGGTCCACTTTGCAAATTGCAGGGGTTCTTAAAATACTCTGTCAGAAAGATTTTTCTATCCAAAAGTGGACTGGGAACCAGAAGCCATTTTCTTTTTTTATGTAGCTGTCTTGATTACCTAGTAAAGAACTACCCCCTCCACCCCAGATTAATGCTTTGGGTATCACTTTCTAATAAAATACATAATGGTATTTTCAAGTGAGAATATCAAAAACATTTTTTTGTTTTCCTTTAAAACTAAATGTATTGGGGATTTTTGTTCCATATAAATTCTGAGATAAATAACATTTTTTGTACATTTATGAAGCATCTTACTCTCAGAAACATAAAATTTAAGGTTAGAAATAAGCATGATAAAAGGAGGAATTTTAAAGTGTTACAGTATAGAGATATAAGTAAGATTATAAAGGAACTCAGTATACTGAGGTATTAGTTGTGATTATGTGGATCTGACAGATCATCACAGAAATTGCTTTTGAGCTGATCTGTAAGATGAGAGGATCAGGCGGGCCCTGGGTGGCTCAGGCAGTTAAGTATCTGACTTGGGCTCAGGTCATGATCTCACAGTTTGTGAGTTCGAGCCTTGCATCAGGCTCTCTTTTGTCAGCAGCAGAGCTGGCTTTGGGTCTCTGTCTCCCTGTGTCTGTCTCTCATCCACATGTGCACAGACATTCTCTCTCTCTCAAAAATAAATAAATATTAAAAAAAAACAAACAGATGAGAGCATCAGGAATGATGTCTTATTCACTATTTGCATCCCTGGCACCAAACACAGGGCCTAGCATGGTACAGACAGTTTATAGATATTGATTGAAAAAAGATTATATACTAGGTTGTTATAAGGGTAAAGCAAGCTATCTAAACAGGTGTGATATGAAGCTTTAAAAAGTTTGAAAGTTTAGGGAATAGTCATCTGGTGGAGGTAAAACACACAGTTCTTTGAAGATGTCCTAGCAGAAGAAAGAGGCTGGAAAAATAGATTGGTGCCATATCATGGAGGATTAGGAGGATAATGCTGCCATTTACTGAGGTATGAAATGCAGAAAGAGTAAGTGAAAGTGGGACATAATGAATTCAGTTTTTGGTATGTTGAGGTTCAAGGTACCTCTAGAACATTCACGTGGTAACATTCAGCTGATTAGAGTCTGGAATTAGAGAAATTGAGTCTACAAATGGAGATAATATATTAACTTTTAGGAGTATATGAGATCACAAGGAGAAAGGAGAGAACAAGAAATACTAAGAGTGGGTAGTACATATATTAAAGGAATGGAAAGAAGGAAAGCCAGAAAAAAGTTAAGTAAGAATGATCAGAAAGGAAATGAGATCAGAGTTAACCATGAAGAAAACCTTGGGTTACAAGTATTATTGTAATTGTTATGATTTTTAGAATCACAGTATTGGGACTACATAGGAATAGTATTAATCACTCACCGTTTGCACTGAGCCTTAAGAGAAGTGCATGTGAGATAGTTCAGCAGTGAACCATGATTGTATGCTAGAGATCATCAGTCTTGCTCAAATTTACATTGAAACTACTAATTATGTGTTCCCTCTAAATCCTATTGTCTGCTTCCTTTGTCTGCCATCCTACTGTATATACTCTTGTTCTCAGCAAGACCCTTGAACAACACAGGTATTAGGGGCACTGAAAATCTCCTTATAACTTTTTTTAAACTACAGCTGACATGCAATGTTACATTAGTTTCAGATGTACGAAACAGTGATTTGACAATTCTGTACATTAACCGATGCTCTCCACAAGTGTAGTCACCATACAGCATTATTGCAGTACTATTGGCTGTATTCCCTTTGCTGTACTTTTCTTCATCTCTATGGCTTATTTATTTTATAACTGGAACTCTGAACCTGTTAATCCCCTTCACTTGTTTTATCTATCCTCCTTCTCCCCCATTCTGTAACCACCAATTCTCAGTATTTAAGAGTCTGATTTGTTTTGTTGGTTTTTTTAGACTACACATGTAAATGAAATTATATGGTATTTGTCTTTCTCTGCCTGACCTACTTCACTTAGCATAATATTCTCTAGGTTCATCCATGCTGTCACAAATGGCAAAATTTTATTTTATTTTTTTATGGCGAAGTAATATTCCATTGTGTGTGTGTGCATGTGTGTGTAATAGAGAGAGTTGTGAGAGAGCTATGTATCTCACATTTTTATCCATTCATCTATCAGTGAACACTTAGGTTGCTTCTACATCCTGGCTATTATAAATAAATGCTGCAATAAACATAGGGTACGTATATCTTTTCGAGTTAGTGTTTCATTTTCTTTGGATATATGTCTGTAGTGGAATTACAGGATCATAGGGTATTTTATAACATTTGACTCCCCAAAAACTTAACTACTAATAGCCTATTGTTGACTGGAAGCCTTACAGATAACACAGTCAATTGACACATATTTTGTGTATGTGTTGTATACTGTATTCTTACAGTAATACCTTTTTCTTAATTTTTTCATTTCTAAACTACATGGTTCATCTAATTTTTTCAAATTGTCACAAATCTCTAAAAAAATTTCTCAGTTTATTTATTGAAAAAAATTTGCTTATAAGTGGACCCATGCAGTTCAAACTCCTGTTGTTCAAGGGTCACCTGTACTTATTTTTTCCTGCATCCTTCATCTTGTTCCTCTTCTGAGTCCTTCTTTCTGTCCCTCACTTTCCCCTCCCCAGGATGTTAAACTGCCATCTCATACCTTCAAAACTTACCAACTCTGGGGTGCCTGCCTGGCTCAGTCTGAAGACCATGTGACTCTTGATCTCTGGGTTGTGAATTCAAGCCCCAAACTGGGTGTAGAGATTACTAACAAAAAAATAAATAAAAAACTTAAAAACTTTTCAAGCCTGAATTCCGTGAAGTCTTTAGGAGAAGTCCTACCTGGCTCTAATAATTCCTTTGAAAGTACCAGTAATTTCTAATCCTTCATTCAGTTCTTCCATCTTGGTTAAATATTATTCACATGTGTTCTATACAGTATTACTGGGATATATGTTCTTTTTATTTTTCAATTATATTTTTAATTATAGATATGCAGTGTTTTGTACACATTGAATATCTTGTAAATTTTTGCCAAATTTTTTGAAGTTTTTCTTCTTTTTAAGCGAAAAAATTTTGTAAATGCAATATATTTTGCTTTAAGCATCCCAGTGGGAGAGACCTGAAGGATTTCAAGGAAACTTAAAAAAGGTAACTGAAGCACATTGATAGTGTCTTTGCTTTATTCTTTAAACTGATTGGTTCCCGGGGTTTTTATAGAGTTATCATAAGCTAATTTTCTTCCAAATAAGCCCTTTCTACACACTTTGTTCCTTTATTTCTTTAATTCTTTTGTGAGAAGGCTGGGTGGAAGAAGAAAAGTGGTATCTACCTAAAAACTCCATGTAGGGCAAATATCAGTTGATTGACAGTCAGTTGCCATTCAGATGTCCCTACCCGTCTGCAAAGAATTGTTCCTGGCTTTCAGAGGTGAGATAGTCTCTCCCTGAGAGTTAGCTCAGTATTAACACAAACCAAGCTTCCTGACCATAGTCAGTACTGTCACCCCTAACTCCTGGTGTCAAGAGAAAAGGAAAGGTAGTTGACTCTGCCTTAGTTATTTAACATAGTAAAACTACATCATTGTCTTCAGTTTATGCTTTTTTTTTCCCCTCCCAATAGACAGCAGGGAAGACTGTTTGGGTAGAAGGTTTAAGCGAAGATGGTTATACCTACTATTATAATACAGAAACAGGAGGTAAGTATTACCTTTGATTATTCTAACTATATAGAATTGTACTTGAAACTGCTTAGTAGCCTGCTGATAAAGGGAACTTGGGGGGTTTTAGTATAGTGATAAACATGTTTCTATAGCAAGTATGTATTACTTTTTGTTGTTTGAAAACAATACAATAGAAAAGCAGAAAGATTCTCATTTATAATATATTGTACTGCTTGTTATTCTCGATTGATACCCCATTCACAAATTTTAAAAATCATTTTTACTTTCACTGCCATTATTGATTTTTATTGTGACTGTTATAGGAGTATAATCATTAACTTGGAAGGTATCTTAGAAATCATCTAATTCAACTTGCCTTTTTTTCCTTTTCTAAAAATCAAAACAAGCTATTTTAGCAGTGGCTGAGATTGTCAAATTTTCATTTTTACTAATTCAATAACGTTTTGGTTTATATGAATATAAAATATAACTACTGTTACCTAGTTATTATGTAGGTTTTTCAAAATGGGTTATCAAGTAATTGTATTTAGTTTCTACTATAATTAAATTTACCAGGATGTGTATAGTATCAATATAACTTTAGGAGACTTTATTAATTAAATTTCTACTATCGAAAACCCTCTACATACCATTAAATCTTCTAGGGGGAAAAGGCCTTCTTAGCCTCCAAGTAGATACCTAGCCTGCCCAGTGATAGTAATCATTCTATCTCAGTAAGATTGCAGTACTGAGTCTTTCTAAAGATAAAATAATATAGTGATACAGCTAGAGAGTTGGATCTGAGTTTAATGCATAGCTTCTTCCCTTAGCAGCTGTATGATTGTGGGCAAGTCACTAAACCTGTAGCTGCTCTTATGTAAAGTAGAAGTGATTATATGTACTGTCTTTGGTCATGAGGGTCAAGTATCTATAGTTCTCAGAACAGTACCTGATACATAGTAGGTGCTTAAGTTATTTACTTCCTGAAAGTTTTTTTATTTATGTGAAATATAGATAAGGAAATAATGTTTTTATTAATGTTGGAAAGCATCCTTTTTTTTTTTTTGTAAGATTTTATTTTTAAGTAATCTCTACACCCAACATGGGGCACAAACTAACTCATCCCCAGATCAAGAGTTGCACACTCCACCAACTGAGCCAGCCAGGTGCCCCAGAAACCATCCTCTTTAATGAGAGACAAATTGATTTGCCCTCAAACAGTTCCAGTTTATGTCTAGATGAGTATAATTATTAATAGAGCCCCTTTCACTCTTAAAAACTGTCTCAGTTGGGCAGTAAATCTTAGAATCCCTTTTCCTTTTATTAAATGAAAAATAGAGAATAACTGCAAGATAATTAGAAATGCTATCATTTCTAGACCACTGGATGGCAGTAGAATTCAGTGGAGATTATTTTTTTCCTAGTATAAAAATGACAAATTATATTCATTCAGATCTTCACTGTATGATTTCACTTTGTGAGAATCCCAGGAAATCTTTGTGATAAATAAAGATTTATAAATTCTAGGAAATCTGATATGTGTTCAATATCACATATTGGGGTAAGTTATGAGAGTCTTTAGAAGGTATTGCCCAATTCTTAGGTCTCTTTCCTTAGTTACACATCTAGAGAATCCAGATTGAAATCAGCTTCTAAAAGGTAAAAGAGCAAGAGCTTTGGAAACTCTTATTTTAAGTTATCTTCTTAAATGAATGATGGTGGGAAATAGATGCAATGTTGTTATTTAATACTATATTGTAAAAAAAAAAAAAAAGGTTAAAAAAAGTAATGTGTTTTAAGTGATAGGGAATGTTATATCGGGAGTTATTTCTGAATAGAATTGGTAATAAGTAAATAACACGACTATTAAAATGTGTTGAATAGAATCCAGATGGGAAAAACCTGATGATTTCATTCCACATTCTGGCGACCTGCTTTCTAGTAAAATCAATGAAAAGTCACTTGATACCCTAGAAGAGTCCAAATCATCAGATTCTCATAGTGATTCTGATGGGGAGCAGGAAGCAGAAAAAGGAGAGGCCTCTACAGAAACACAAAAGCCAAAAATAAAGTTTAAGGTAGGTTCTTGTTTTATTCTTTACAAAACTGTAACAATTTAAAGCTTGGCAGACTTACCTAGTTTTCTGGTGGAAGATAGAAATAAAACCAAGACATGTATTTTTAGCAAATGGATAGATGGTTATTACCATTTATTAGTATCCGTTTGGTAGCAAGACAGTCAGTTAATTGTCCTCATTAACTGTCCTCTCCTCATTAGGAGTTAGACCTCCTAAGTTTGAAACATCTCTAACATCCAGAGAGCTGTCTGAACATACAAGGTTGAGTGTCTAGGCTAGAACTACTAATTTGAGTATTATCAGCTTACTAGTAGTAATTTAAATCTCAGATTGGGTGAGATAACCTAGGAAAATGATTTTGGGTAACATTAAACGTCTCAGTGACTGGCAGGGAAAGAGGAGCCCACAATGAAAGGAGTGGCTAGAAAGTTATACAGAGAAGCAAAATCTAATATCCAAGAAGCCAAAGGAATAGAGAACATCAAGGATTAATTAGGTCAAGGAAAAGAAAAATGTCCATTGAATTTTACAATAAAGAAGGCCTTAAGCCCTTCCTGCAGTTCTACCAGAGTTTGGGGTGGTGGAACTCGGATTGTATTGTACAGCTGAAACTAGTATTATACTATATATTAACTAACTGGAATTTGAATAAAAATTAAAAAAAGATTTTAGAGGAAGGACAACTGTTTCACGGTGTATATGTGGTTTGGATATGAAATGAAAAGTAGAAATTAGTTGACAGGCTGATGGCTGCACATTGACTCTTAATCATGAGAGGTTTATGGTGGTGATGTGTTAAGAGGGACTCCACAAAGGAGATAGAAAGGGGATACCAACAAGGGTAGGCAGGCTGGTCATGGAGCAAGGAATAAACTCATTTTCGGTAAGAAGATAAGGTTTTCCTTTAAGAAGTAGGACTATGGATGAGTTGGTATCAGGGAAGAAATTGAGAGTCATACCCTTTTAGCCTTAGTTTACTCATTCATAAAGAAATTAAGATTGCTTGCTGAGAGTGAGGAGCTTTGAAGAGCTTGACAACACTAATGGATTGAAACAGTCACTCAGCTGGGGTGTGAGACGAATTGAACCAAGTAATAGGATTCACAGGTGGTACTGAGTCCCCAGCCATAGCCAGAAAGTAAAATCAGTCATTTCTGTAGTATTGTTAGTCCTCCTTTTGTGATCTTTCCAGCAGGAGCTCAGGTGGCAAGGCAAAAATGACACATAGCATTGATTCATGGTTGACATTACTGACCTGAGAAGTGAAGAAAATTAAGGGATGCTGGAGAGAGGGTATTTTGAGACCACATACAGGATCTCATCATAGTTTTGATTTGTATTTCCATGATGACGAGTGATGCTGAGCATCTTTTCATGTGTCTATTGGCCATCTGGATGTCTTCTTTGCAAAAATATCTGTTCATGTCTTCTGCCCATTTTTTCAATTATTTATTTGTTTTTTGGATGTTTGTATAAGTTCTTTATGTATTTTAGATATTAACCATTTATGGGATGTGTCATCTTCAAATATTTTCTCCCATTAAGTAGGTTACCTTTTAGTTTCGTTGATTGTTTGCTTTGCTATGCAGAAACTATTTATTTTGATATAGTCCCAGTAGTTTATTTTTGGTATTTTTTCCCTTCCCTCAGAAGACATATCTAGAAAATGTTGCTACAGCCCATATCAGAAACATTACCACCTACGTTCTTTTCTAGGATTTTTATGGTTTTAGGTCTCACATTTAGGCTTTTAATCCATTTTGAATTTTTTTTTATGTATGGTTTAAGAAAATGGTCCAGTTTCATTTTTTTGCATGTAGGTGACCGGTTTTCCCAACACCATTTATTGTAAAGTCTTTTTCCCATTGTATAGTCTTTCCTGCTTTGTCAAAGATTAATTGACCATATAATTGTGGGTTCATTTCCGGCTTTTCTGTTTTGTTCCATGGATCCAAGTGTCTATTTCTGTGCCAGTACCATACTCTTTTGATCACTACAGCTTTGTAATACAACTTGAAGTCTGTGATTTTTTTTTTCCCCTCTTAGTAACACTTGACACACCAATGATTGGATAAGTCTGTGTTGAAATTTTTTAGGTCCTATACAATAGACAGTCATGGGACCAAAGATATTTAAGGGTGCAGGCAAAAATATATATTTCTAAAATGATTCCCTGTGGACATGGAGCTCTGTAATGAAGGATGTAAAATCTGTCAGCATCACTGATCATCAGGGAAATGCAAATAAAAAGTATAAGGAGCGGGGCACCTGGGTGACTCAGTCAGTTGAGTGTCCCACTTTGGCTCAGGTCATGATCTTGTAGTTCACGAGTTCGAGCCCCGCATCAGGCTCTGTGCTGACAGCTTGGAGCCTGGAGCCTACTTTGGGGATTCTGTTGTCTCCCTGTCTCTCTGCCCCTCCCCCACTTACACTCTGTCTCTCTCTCACACATAAACAAACATTAAACAAAAAAATTTTTTTAAAAAGTACAAGGAGATACCACTTCACAGCTTCCAGAATAGCTAAAATCAAAAACAATAAACAGGTGTTGGCAAGGATGTAGAGAAAAAGGAACCCCCTCACACTGTTGTTAGGAATGCAAACTGGTGGAGCCATTGTGGAAAACAGTATGGAGGTTCCTCAAAAAAATTAAAAATAGAACTACCCTAGGATCCAGTAATCACACTACTGGGTATTTATCCAAAAAATACACAAACTCAGAGGGTTACATGCACCTGTATGTTTATTACAACATTATTTACAATAGCCAAACTATGGAAGCACCTCAAGTGCTCATGGATAAAGAAGATGTGTATATATAGTGTATATATACACAATGGAATATTATTTGGCCATAAAAAAGAGTGAAATCTTGCCATTTGCAAAGAAATGGATGGAGCTAGAAAGTATAATGGTAAGCAAAATAAGTCAGTCACAGGAAGACGAATGCTATATTATTTCCTTTGTATGTAGAATTTAAGAAACTACGCAAATGGGCAAAGGAAAAAAAGACAAACCAGGAAACTGAACCTTAACTATAGAGAATAAGCTGATAGTTACCAGAGGGAAAGTGGGTGGGGGGATGGGTAGTTTATGGGGATTAAAGAATACACTTCCAATGTTTTAAAGAATGATCAAAAATAAATAAAATGATTCACTATGGATGTGGATCTCTGTAATGATGAGGTCAGCAAACTAAGGACACAAAGAGAAGTTAAGGCATTAGAGATGGTAATGAGGTTATAGACAGGAGGTAAGGAAGGGAGGAAGCCAGAAGAATAACTTACTGTAGTTAGAAGGGGGGACTTTTAGAGTTTAAAATTTCACAAGTGGGACATTTTTGAGTGATGACATAATTCAAATTAAAAAGGAACATAGATGTGAGGATTTACTGTTTGAATACTACCTATGTACTAGGCGCTATGTATGATGGAAAATATATAACGTTAGGTGACTGAAATATAGCAAAAGGCACAGTCCTTGATTTTGGGGCTCACAAAACAGGCTAGGGAATTTTTAAGGTCCAAAATGATGAGTTGAATAGAAAGAACATGGTAGAAAACAATAAAAAATATGGTAAAGACATCAGTGTATATGGGATAGTGGCCAAAGGTCATTAGCTCATGTAAGGAAGCATGGAAGACAACTCTATAGGAGGTGATATATGCTCCAGAGGAGGAGGCATTTATTACATTGCATTAGAATCAAAGCATAAATTATGATCTCTAAAAATCTGTTATTAAAAAGAAGTCAGAGCTTGGAAACAGTGAAGAGAATGCTAAAAGCAGATGCTGCTTCCTATCTTTATGATGGAGCAGCATGAGGGAATGAGTTAATATCCACTTAAAGAATTACAGAACAGTGTCCTAGGATCACCACACATGGTTGTGCATTTTGAAAAGAGGCTGAAATCTAGTGCATGGTCCCTTTGCCAAACTGGATCGTAGGGCTTTGTTATTCCAGATGAAGGGGTGCCATAAGAATACCAACCCTAGCCAGGGGCTCCCATAGGACCTGCTTCTCCCTCAAGGGTGTGTCTTTTCTCATTTCATAGTTAGCAGTTATTGACTCCACTGAGGCTTTGGCACTGTCCTCAATGTAAAGACAGATTTCAGTTAAGACTGATAGGTTGAGGGAGTTCTTTACAAAGACAATGAGTATAGAAAGGTTTAATGACATGGCATTAAATTCAGAAAAGGTACAGTGTAAGGGGAGATGACTGTAGAATATGTAAGTAAGGAGAGAAGGCAGAAAAGAGTATTAAAAAGGCCAGTGTATGTCTTTAATGGTGGAATGTTAATACAGTTGTTTTTAAAAGCCAGCCTTAGTAGCACCTGTGCGGCTCAGTTGTTTGAGCGTCCAGCTCTTAGTTTTGGCTCAGATCATGATCTCACGATTAGTGAGTTTGAGCCCCGAGTCAGTGCTTGGGATTCTCTGTCTCCTTCTCTCTCTGCCCCTCCCTGACTTGCTCTGTCTCTGTCTCTCTCTAAATAACCTTTAAATAAATATATGCATACATACATATATACATAACAGCCTTGACCATGATGTCTTATCATTTTAGACATAATAAAAAACCTAATCAAGCATTAAAATTCTTTTATGTATATTTGTTGTTATGTGCAAATTAAAAATACTGAGGTAATGTACTATTTAAATCAAAAGACTATGTTAAAGAAATTGCATCCTTATAATTTTGCTTAAAATATGTTTTTTCTTGACTTTGGCATTTCAGGAAAAAAATAAAAATAGTGACAAAGGAACTGAACCAGAAACACAGAAAGAAAAAACTACCCAAGAGCAAAAATCATCAGGTCCAAATGAAGAAAAATCCAAAGCTCCTAAAAAATCAAACCCATATGGAGAATGGCAAGAAATTAAACAAGAAGTTGAGTCTCAGTAAGTACCTGAAACTTAACCCACACTTCCTACAAATTGTATTGTATATCTCAGTACTTCTTTCCATACATTTCAGTAACTCATTTCAAGGATAAGGTGCTCTTGGAAAGTGGCTCATTTCTTTTATTTCTAGAATGGTTTTATTTCTTCTAAGTATTCTTAAATATTTTAAAATGTAAACTGTGGTTATTTAAAAAAAATTTTTTTTTAATGTTTATTTTTGAGACAGAGAGAGACAGAGCATGAACGGGGGAGGGTCAGAGAGAGGGAGACACAGAATCTGAAGCAGGCTCCAGGCTCAAGCTGTCAGCACAGAGCCTGACATGGGGCTCGAACTCACAGACTGTGAGATCATGACCTGAGCCGAAGTTGGATGCTTAACCGACTGAGCCACCCAGGCGACCCAAAAATGTGGTTATTTTAAAAAGTAAGCTAATGATTGGGTTTTTTAATAGAGATGCCAATATATGTTTATTTTAATTCCAGTATAGTCAACATACAGTGTTATATTTGTTTCAGGTATACAATATAGTGATTTAACGATTCTGTATATTACTCAGTCCAGGCTAATGATTATTTTGATTCCTACCCAAACATAGCATTTCTTTTTTTTTTTTTTTAATGTTAAATATTTTGTAGTTTCATTGAGTTTAATTGAATCGGAGTACAAAGCTTATGCATATTAATTTGTAGCTCATTAACATATTATGTACATATTACAAACAAAACCATTCTAGACAATACTGGGTTTCCAAAGAATTTTTTTTTTATATATATTTTTTAAATTTAAATTTTAGTTTTTTAATTTACGTCCATATTAATTAGCATATACTGCAACAGTGATTTCAGGAGTAGATTCCTTAATGCCCCTTACCCATTTAGCCCATCCCCCCTCCCACAACCCCTCCAGTAACCCTCTGTTCTCCATATTTAAGAATCTCTTACGTCTTGTCCCCCTCCCTGTTTTTATATTATTTTTGCTTCCCTTCACCTGTTTTGTATCTTAAAGTCCTCATATGAGTGAAGTCATATGATATGTGTCTTTCTCTGACTAATTTCGCTTAGCATAATATTCTCTAGTTCCATCCACGTAGTTGAAAATGGCAAGATTTCATTCTTTTTGATTGCTGAGTAATACTCCATTGTATATATACATATACCACATCTTCTTCATCCATTCATCCATTGATGGACATTTGGGCTTTTTCCATATTTTGGCTATTGTTGACAGTGCTGCTATAAACATTGGGGTGCATGTGTCCCTTCAAAACAGCATACCTGTATTCCTTGGATAAATACCTAGTAGTGCAATTGCTAGATCGTAGGGTAGTTCTATTTTTAAGTTTTTGAAGAACCTCCATACTATTTTCCAGAGTGGCTGCACCAGTTTGCATTCCCACCAGCAGTGCAAAAGAGATCCTCTCTCTTTGCCTGCTCGCCAACATCTGTTGTTGCCAGAGTTCTTAATGTTAGCCATTCTGACAGGTGTGAGGTAGTATCTCATTGTGGTTTTGTGTTTCCCTGATGATGAGTGATGTTGAGCATTTTGTCATGTGTTGGTTGGTCATCTGGATGTCTTCTTTGGAGAAGTGTCTATTCGTGTCTTTTGCCCATTTCTTCACTGGATTATTTGTTTTTTGGGTGTTGAGTTTGATAAGTTCTTTATAGATTTTGGATACTAACCCTTTATCTGATATGTCATTTGCAAATATCTTCTCCCATTCTGTCAATTGCCGTTTAGTTTTGCTGATTGTTTCCTTCGCTGTGCAGCTTTTTTTTTGATGACATCCCAATAGTTCATTTTTGCCATAGCATTTCTTGTGACCACAGATTCAGACACTAACTCATACCATTTATATATGAACATTGTCACACTCACCATCCTTATTCTGTCAGAGAAACAAATACCTGCATATTTAATGAAGGCTTCCATAGATCTGAAGAGCAGAAAAAAAAGCTTATTTTGTTACTGTCTTGAAAATGGTTTATTGCAGTTCAGCAAAGTTTTAAAGCCAATATTCAAGAAACAGAACAGTTTTATCAATTAAACCAGTATCATGGTAGGGATGTTACCTGATTTGTATTACTAGGTTTGTATTACTAGCTCACATGTTTAAATTACTGTCTTGAGAGTATTTACACAATAAAAGGAAGACTTCACTCCCAGCTCCACAAATTAGTGTTTCTTAAATGTTTAAATCTTCAGGTGAATAAAAAAAAAGTACGAGTTAGCAGTTTTTCTTCAAAATATTAATGCTTTGAGATGATAGTTTAGATGACTACTCTGTGGATACTTTTACAGTGAAATTATTTATAGTTAAAACTGTACTTTAATGAAAAGATTGTATTTTTTCATAAGATAGAGTAACACAAGTTTTGGCCAGCTTTGTACCGATGGTTTGACTTACGATTTTTCAACTTTAAGATGATGCAAAAGCAATAGGCATTCAATAGAAACCACACTTCAAATTTTGAACTTTTTCCTCGGCCTAGCAGTACCCTGCCATACAATACTCTGTACACTGTCAGGCACCCATGCAATCATGAGGGTAAACAGCCAGTATACTTAGAACCATTCTGTTTTTCACCATCAGTATGGTATTCAATTAATTATATGAGATATTCAGTACTTTATATAAAATAGGCTTTGTGGTGAATGATTTTCCCCAATTTAGGCTACTGTACATGTTCTGAGCTCATTTAAGGTAGGCTAGGTTATGATGTTAAGTAGACTAGGTGTACTAAATGCATTTTCAGTTTACAATATTTTCCATTTACAGTGGATTTATCAGGGCGCATAACCCCATCATAAGGGAAGATCTATATGCAATTCTAATAAAAATTAATTCTGTAGGGGGCACCTAGGGTAGCTCAGTCAGTTAAGCGTCCAACTCTTGATTTTGGCTCAGGCATGATCTCACGGTTCATGAATTCAAGCCCTGCATTGGGCTGTGTATTGACAATGCAGAGCCTGTTTGAAATTGTCTCTCTCCCTCTCTCTCTACCCCTTCCCTGCTCCCACGCTCTCTCTACTTCAAATAAATGAACTTTGAAAAAACAATTTTGTAGGGATAACATACCATAGTATAGATTAGAACTGCTGTCAAAATGTTACTATTGTTATGAGAGTTTAGGTTGTATTTGTGATAATAGATAAAATGCGTTCAATGCAGCATACTGCCAAGCACCATAAGCATACTGACTGTATATACTGAAATTGCAGAAATAACAGGCTGCATTACTTCAGCCCCTGAATGATTTTTTAAGTGACTTACAATAGGAAAGTGGTCTTACTATACCAACATTTCTTAAAGTTAAGATTTCTTGAAATTCGACTATTTGGTTTTCTGTGTGGTAAGTGTACTGTATGTAAAACCATGCTTGTTAAATTTTAACATTGTCAGTCATTTTAACATGTGATGGATTATGTCTGACTTCGCAAGTAGATAAGCCTAATTTCTTAAGAGGTTCCCCCCTAAAAATAACCAATATATTTTGATTATGGAAAATTTTTGAAATTGAAGAAAAGTTTAAGAATAACTGTTTAGTTACCCAGAGATAATAGTAACATTTTGGAGTATCTTCCTCAGCTTTTATCTTTTTCTCTACTTAGTATTGTATTATTAATATCCTTGTACTTTGTTAAAATTTTGTAAATGTTATTTTTTTTAAGTTTATGTATTTATTTTGAGTCGGGAGGGTCAGAGAGGAAAGAGAATCCCAAGCAGGGTTCACACTCCCAGCATGGAGCCCAGTGCGGAACTTGAACCCACGAACTGTGAGATCATAACTTGAGCTGAAACCAAGATTTGGATGCTCAACCAACTGAACCACCCAGGCGCCCATAAGTGTTATTTTTAACTGTTATATAATATTAATCTTTTAAGATGTGCTTTCATTTTACTCAGCCATTCCCTGTTAGGCAGTTAGATTATTTTTGCACATTTTGTTGTCATAACATTCTGATTACTGTATAGATATATCACTCTGTACACATTCCTGACAATTTCTAGAAATGGAATACCTGTTGAAAGGATGTGAACATGTTGAAAATCTTGATTCACAGTGGGCAATTACTTTCCAGAAAGAGCATACCAATCTATACTCCATCGGCAGTTTCTGAAAATGTCTGTCCCATTGGACCCTTTCAGCATTAGCTATTTCTAAATTTTTAAGTATTTTCTATTCAGCAAAAAATATCTCATTTTAGTTTTCTTTGATTTACTCATATAAATTTTTTTCATATATTAGTGTTTCGTATTTACTCTTCTGTAAATTATTGGTAGTCCCTGTAAATTTTTCCATTGAATTATTAGTCTTATTTCTGTAAGTTCCTTTTGTAGTACAGATGCTAACCATTGATTAGTTGTAGGTATTGTGGATTTTCCACATCTCTAGTTTGACTGTTAATTGTGTTTATAATGGTTTTAGATGTGCACAATTTCATCAGGTTTAACTAGTCCAATTGTTTTTCCTTTTGTGATCTATTTTATTGATGTCATTTTCCATACAGAAGTCAAATATGTACTTGTATTTCCTTTTGGTTTGTGTGGTTTGTCAACTATTTAATGCATCATATGAGATGAGATTCTAAAGTAGTTATTTATCCTACCTGCCCAACTAGTTTTGCCAGTACCATTCTTCCCCAGTTTTATGTACCATTCTTTCCCCCACTTTTTTAAGTGACACTTATTTTTTAATCTTGTCTTTTTTTTAAGTTTATTTATTTATTTTGAAAGAGAGGGCACGCGCACAAGTGGGGGCAGAGCATAGAGAGAGAGAGAGAGGGAGAGAGAGAATCCCAAGGAGGCTCCACACTGGCAGTGCAGAGCATGAGGCAGGACTTGAACTCACAAATCCACGAGATCATGACCTGAGCCGAAGTTGTATACTTAACAGATGCTTAACTGACTGAGCCACCCATACGCCCCTAGTCTTGTGTTTAATTCTCGAGTTTACCAGTTTGTTTCTAGCTGCTTTTTTTGTTCCATTAGCCTATCTATTCTTGTGATAGTACTGTAAAGATGTCATTATTGTAATTTAATTACATGCTTTTATACGATATGTTCTGACATCTGGTGGTATGTCTTTTATTTTTTTTAATTTTCTTAAGTAGTTCCTTCCTGTTTTTCTTTTTTTTTTAATTTTTTTTAATATTTATTTATTATTGAGAGTCAGAGAGCGTGAGCATGGGAGGGGCAGAGAGAGGGGGAGACACAGAATCTGAAGCAGGCTCCAGGCTCTTGAGTTGTCAGCACAGAGCCTGATGCGGGGCTTGAACTCACAAACTGCGAGACCATGACCTGAGCCGAAGTCGGACACCCAACTGGCTGAGCCACCCAGGCGCCCCATCCTGTTTTGTTTTTCTTTTTATTCTTTTCCAGACAAATTAAGTCCTTTTGTAAATGTTCAACAGCTACAATCTAATTTTAGTCAAAATGAATTGAAATTATATTTTACTTGTTGAATTTGATTTTTAAAAAATTGACATGTTTTCAGTATTTTATGTTTTCACCCAAAAACGTCGCATATCTGTTTTTACTCAAATCATCAGGTATGATTCTCTACACAACTTTTGTAGCTGCCTCTTTGTGAGTCTCATACTTGCATTCTTGAATATAGGCAAGGTAGCCATTTAGTCTACCTTAGTTCACTTCTGCACCCAAAAAAGTAAAAACAGTGCCTGGCACATAGTAAATGCTTAGTAAATGTTAAGTACGTAAATTTTTACATGTTTAGCTTTTTTTAAATTGTGGATTTAACCCATGTTTTCTACTATTTTTTTAACCAGTAATTATAGTATGAAGAAGCTTGAGTCCAATTGTGGTGCTGAATTATTGTATTATTTATAAAACTTATTTTTTTGAATCTTGGGTTTTTCATGAAGAAATTTGTTTGCAAATATTTTGTAATCCTTTTTCTGCTGATTTTACTTCCAATTTATTTCATGTTCTATTTTAGTTAGATTTTCATACTCTGTGGTATAGTGATGAAAGTGAGCATTTATGTTTTCTGATTTCAGTGGAAATGTCTCTAAAATTTATATTAAGGATTATATTGACTATTGGCTTAAGATAATTTTTATTATGTTGAGGAAGCATGCTTTATTTCCAGATTTTTAAAGGATTATTAACAGGGACACCTGGGTGGCTCAGTTGGTTAAGCTCCCGACTTTAGCTCAGGTCATGATCTTGCTATTTGTGAGTTGGAGCCCCGCATCGGGCTCTGTGCCAACAGCTCAGAACCTGGAGCTGCTTCAGATTCTGTGTTTCCCTCTTGCTCTGTCCGTCCCCTGCTTCCATTCTGTCTCTCTTTTTCTCTCAAAAATAGCAATTAAAAAAAAGGACTATTAAGTAGCTTTTGATGAATTTCACTGGTGATAGCTTTAATGGTGGTCTATAGTTTAATTGTGTTTTTGTTAGATGCGTGATATCGTTATCAGATTTTTGTATACAACTTATGCTAAATAAAGTGAATTAGGTAGTTTTCCATTTTTATTTATGCTTTTTTCCCCCCAGTAACTTTGCAGTATCTTTTTTTTTTCCAGTAACTTTCCATTCATTCATATTCTAGAATACAAGTTTCTCAGCAATTAGAAAGTTTAAAAGAAAATACTAGTATAGTCCTCTGGTCCTGGAATTCTAGGGGAGTTAATTTTTTATAACTTACTGGTTTCTTGCTTACCATCTTCGTGACTGTGGGCAAATTGCCTAATGTACCTAAGCCTCGATTTCTTCATCTGTAAAATGCCATAATAATAGTTCTAATTTCTAATTTATTGTGAGGAATAAATTAAAAAGACAAATCAAAGGCACCTGGGTGGCTCAATTGGTTTAGCAACCAACTCTTGATTTCAGCTCAAGTCATGATCTCATGATTCATGGGATTGAGCCCCACATCCAGCTCCATGCTGACAGTGCAGAGTCTGCTTGTAGTTTCCCTTCTCCCTCTCTCTGCTCCTTCCCCACTTATGCTCCCCCCCCCAAAATAAATAAATACAAAGTAAAAAATAAAAAGCAACACAGCATCACTATGCAGTTGGTCTCTAGAACATCTAAATACTCAATAACTTACACGCTTGCAGCTGTTCTTGGGGAGTGGAGGATTCTCGAGTACTAGTTTTGGTAATTTATATTTTTCCCTAGAATCTTTTTTTTTTTTTTTTAATGTTTATTTTTGAAAGAACGTGAATGGGGAAGGGTCAGAGAGAGAGAGAATCTGAAGCAGGCTCCAGTGTCTGAGCTGTCAGCACAGAGCTCAACATGGGGCTTCAGCTCATGAACTGCAAGATCATGACCTGAGCCAAAGTCAGACACAGGCGCCACTCCCTAAGATCCCATCAAAGCTTAAATTTTAAAACATATGGTAATACATTGAACTTTCTGTATAGCTTGAGTTTTTCAGGTGTTAATGCCTCCTTTTGTTTTTATTTTTTTGTTTATTTTTTTAATTATTTATTTTTTAATTTACATCCAAGTTAGCATATGGTGCAACAATGATTTCAGGAGTAGATTCCTTAACCCCCTTAACCCATTTAGCCCATCCCCCCTCCCACAACCCCTTCAGCAACCCTGTTTGTTCTCTATTTATAAGAGTCTCTTATGATTTGTCCCCCTCCCTGTTTTTATATTATTTTTGCTTCCCTTCCCTTGTGTTCATCTGTTTTGTATCTTAATTAAAGTCTTCATATGAGTGAAGTCATACAATATTTGTCTTTCTCTGACTGATTTCGCTTAGCATAATACCCCCTAGTTCCATCCATGTGGTTGCAAATGGCAAAATTTCATTCTTTTTAATTGCCGAGTAATACTCTATTGTATATATACCAACTGAGCCAACCCTCAGGGTGCTCCATTGTATGTATATATACCACATCTTCATGATAGCCATTGAATTTATGGATGGCTTTGAGCAGCATGGACATTTTAACAGTATTCATTCATCTGATTCTTGAACATGTACTATCTTTGCATTTGTGTTGTTTTCAGTTTTTTCATCAGTGCCTTCTACTTTTCAGTGTACAGATCTTCCACCTCTTTCGTTAAATTTATCACTGAGTATTTTACTGTTTACGATGATATTGTAAATGGGTTTTTATTTTTTTTAGATATTTTGTTGTTAAGTGCATGCAAACAACTGATTTCTGGGTGTTGATTTTGTATCATTCAACTTTACTGAACTCACTGATTAGTTCTAACAGTTTTTTGGTGGAGTCTTTAGGATTTTCTATGTATAATATGTATCATCTACAAACAGAGACACTTTTCCTTCTTCCTTTGTAATTTGGATGTCTTTTATTTATTTATTTCTTCTTGGCTTGATTGCTTTGGCTAGGACTTCCGGTACTATGTTGAATGGGAGTGGTAAGAGTGGGTATCCTTGTCTTGTTTTTCATATTACAGGAAAGCTTTCCATCTTTCACCATTCAGTATGATGTTAGCTGTGGGTTTATCATATATAGCCTTTGTGATTTTGAAATATGTTCATTCTACATCCAGTTCATTGAATGTTTTTTATCATGAAAAGATGTACTTCGTTAGTTTTCCTGCCTGTTGAAATTATCTTTCATTCTATTAATGGTATATCACAATTCATTTGAGAATGTTGAACCATCCTTGTATCCTGGGGATGAATCCCACTTGGTCATGCTGTATGATTCTTTTAATGTGCTGTTGAATTCAGTTCACAAGTAATTTGTTGAAAATTTTTGCCATCTATATTTATCAGGGATATTTGTCTGTAATTTTCTTTTCTTGTGGTGTCCTGCTCTGGCTTTGGTATCGAGTAATACATGCCTGCTGTAATGAGTTTAGGAGTGTTCCCTTCTCTTCAATATTTTGTTAATTACTGTTAGTTCTTCTATAAATAGTTGGTAGAATTCACCAGTGCATCTGGTCTTGGGCTCTTTGTGTTGGCATTTTTTGATTACTGGTTCAATATCTTTATTACTGGTCTGTTCAGATTTTCAGTTTTATCATGATTCAGCCTTAGTAGGTTGTGTGTTTCTAGGAATTGTATCCATTTCTTCTAGGTTATCCAATTTGTTGGTGTATAGTTGTTCATGGTAGTTTCTTATGATGGTTTGTAGTTCTGTGGTGTCTATTGAAATGTCTCCTCTTTCATTTCTTCTGATTTATTTGGATCTTTTTTTTTTTCCCTCAGTCTAGCTAAAAGTTTGTTAATTCTGTTTTTCTTTTCAATGGACCATCTCATAGGTTTCTTAATGTGTTCTATTCTGGCTTCTGTTTCTGCTGTGATCCCTGTTATTTCCTTCTTTTTGCTAACTTTGGGCTTAGTTTGTACTTTTTTCTAGTTTTAAGTTGTTTGAGATATTTCTTTTTTCTTAACATAGGCATTTATTGCATAAACCTCCCTCTTAGAACGACTTCTGCAGCATCCTATAGTTTTGGGTATGTTGTGTTTCCTTTTATATTTCAACATTTTTTTTTTTTTAATCTCCCTTTCCTTCTTGGCCTTGTTAGCTGTTAAGCAGTTTATTTCCACATTTTTGTGAATTTTCTAGATTTTTTTCCTGTTGACTTCTAGTTTCTTGCCATTTGGTCAGAAAAGATACTTGGCATTATTTCAGTCTTAAACTTGCTAAGATTTGTTTTCTGACATATGATCTGTCCTAAGGAATGTTCCATGTGTGCTTGAGAAGAATGTGTAGTCTGCCGTTACATAGAATGTTCTGTAGATTATATTAGATCCACTTAGTCTAAAAAGTATGATCAAGTCCAGTGTTTCCTTGCTGATTTTCTGTCTGTGTGATCTATCCATTATTGGAAGTATCATACTGTGCTCCCCTGCTATTTATTGGAGTCTGTTTTTCCCTTCCAATCTATGAATTTTGCTTAATTTATTTAGGTTCTGCAATTTGGGGTACATACATTTGCACCTTGATGACAATGATATAATTATTATGTTTTTTTGATGGAATGACCCCTTTTCATTATATAATGGCTTTTTTTTTTTTTTTTGGTGTCTTGATACCATTTTTGGCTTAAAGTCTGTTTTGTCTGCTATAACTATAGTTATCCTTGCTTTCTTTTGGTTTCCATTCTCATGGAATACTTTTTTCTGTCCCTTCACTTTGAGCCTGTGTGTGTCTTTAAATCAGATGCAAATCTCTTACAGGCAGCATATGGTTGGTTCTGGTTTTTTGTTGGTTTTTTTTTTTTGTTTGTTTTTAATCCACCTAAGCATTCTGTGTGTGTGTGTGTGTGTGTGTGTGTGTGTGTGTGTATTTTTTTTTTTTTTACGTTTATTTAGTTTTGAGAGAGAGACAGAGTATGAGCAGGGAAGGGACAGAGAGAGAGGGAAACACAGAATCCCAAGCAGCTCCAACCTCTGAGCTGTTAGCACAGAGCCCACATGGGGCTCAAACCCACAAGTCATGAGATCATGACCTGAGCCGAAGTTGGACAGTCACCCGATGGAGCCTCCCAGTTACCTCTTTTCTATATATCTTTTTAAGATTGTATTTTTAAGTACTCTCTACACCCAATATGGGGCTTAAACTCACACCCCCAAGATCAAGAGTCATATGCTCCACCGCCTAAGCCAGCCAGGCGCCCTAGCATTCTTAATCTTTGATTGGAGAATTTAATATATAATTGTTTTTTGGCTATTTTGTTGTTCCTTTTCCCACCCCCACTCTTGCTGCTTTCCTTTCTGAATTCATAGTAATATGCCTTGCTTCCCTTCTCTTTATCTTTTGTGAATCTACTTTAGGTTTTTGCTTTGTAATTACTATGGTGCTGTTATTAAAAATTTTATACATATTATAGAGTACTTTACACTGATAAAAACTTCAATCACATACAAAAAGTATCTTTTTATTCATACCCTCCTTTTATGGTTTTTGATGTCACAATTTACATCTTTATGTGTTGTGTATCCATTAACAATTGTTTACACTATAACTGGGGTTTTGTTTCATTTTGTTTTGTTTTGTTTTGTTTTGTTTTTATTGGAGAGAAAGAGACAGAATCCCAAACAGACTCCAGGCTCAGTGCAGAGCCCAGCGTGGGACTCAATCCCACAACCCTGAGATTATGACCTGAGCTGAAATCAAGAGTCAGTCGGCTTTACCGACTGAGACACCCAGGCACTATTTTTAATTGTATTTGTCCTTTAACCCTTATACTAGAGCTGAGTTTAACACACCATCATATTATGATATTAGAGTATACTGAATCTGACTATATGCTTACCTTTACCATTGTTTTGTATGTTTTCATATATTTTCATGTTAGTAATTAGTAGCTTAAGCTTTTATTTAAGCTTAAAGAACTGCTTACAGCACAGCACCACTTTAGTGGTGATAAATATCCTGAGTTTTGGTTGTGTTTTGTTTTTTAATTAAAGAAAGTATTTATCTCACCTTCATTTCTGAAGGAGAGTTTAGCTGGGTATTCTTGTTTTCCAGTTTATTTCTTTCAGCAGTTTGAATATACCATCTCTTTTCTGGCTTACAAGGTTTCTGCTGAGATCTACTGATAGCCTTATGGAATTCCCTTATATGAGAGACATTTTTTTTTCTTGCTGTTTTTAAAATTCTCTCTTCATTTTTGATTTTACGTTTATTAAAGTGTGTCTTAGAGAAGATCTTTTTGGATTGAAATTTTTAGGTGACTGGTTAGCTTCAACTTAGATGTACAGATCTTTCCCCACATTTGGTAAGTTTTCACCCATTATTTTTTAACTTATTTCTGATAATACCCCTTCATTTATTTTTCTTTAACTCCAATACAGTTAATATACAGTGTTATATTAGTTTCAGGTTTACAATATAGTGATTCAATAATTATTCTATACATTACTCAGTGCTCACATGATCAATGTACTCTTAATCCCCTTCACCTGTTTCACCCATCCCCCCCACTCCTCTCCTCTGTAATCATCAGGTTCTCTGTAGTTAAGAGTGTTTTTTCCTTTGTCTTTTTTGTTCTTTGTTCATTTGTTTTGATTCCACGTATAAGTGAAATCATGTGCTATTTGTCTTTCTCTAATTCATTTATTCTACTCCCCTGCCATTCCCTCACATTCAAGATATATGGTGTCATACTTTATTTACATGCTTTTATTTTGTGAATCCCTTGACTGGTTTATATAGATATACTTAATCTTACTGCTTTTGTGCTTCCTGCTTTTCTTACTCCTACTTACGGTCTTTCCACTCAAAAAATTCCCTTTAACACTTCTTTGTTTGTTTGTTTGTTTGTTTGTTTTAAGTAGGCTCCACACCCAATGTGGGGCTCAAGCTCACAACCTTCAGATCGCATGCTCTATCAACTGAGCCATCCAGGCACCTCCCCACCTTAACATTTCTTGTAGGGATAGTGATGAATTCCTTAATGGTGATGAATTCAATGGTGGTGGTGAATTCCTTAACTTTGGGAAATGCTTTATCTCTCCTATTCTGAATGATAGCATTTCTGAATAGAATATTGATTGCAGGGTGTTTTTCTTTCAGCATTTTGAATATATTGTGCCACTCCATCCCATCCTGCAAAGTTTCTACTGAAAAATTTGCTGAAAGCCTTATTTTGTTTCCCTTGTATGTAACTGTTTTCTCTTGCTACCTTTAAAATTCTCTATCACTACTCTTTGCTATTTTAATTACTGTGTGTCTGGGTATGGACCTCCTCGGGTTGATTTTGTTGGGGGCTCTTTGTGCCTCTTGGATCTGGATTTCTGTTTCCTTCCCAAATTCAGGGAAGTTTTCAGCTATTATTTCTTCAAATAAATTTTCTGCCCCCCTTCTCTCTCCTCGTCTTCAGGAAACCCTATAATGTGAATGTTATACTTGATAGTGTCACCAAGTCCCTTAAGTCTATTTACATTTTTTCCCCCCTCTCTCTCCTGTTCAGCTTGATTGCTTTCTGTTACGTCTTCCAGGTCACTGATCTATTCTTCTGCTTCCTCTACTATTTATTCCCTTTAGTGTTTTTTTAATTTTATTTATTGAGTTCTTCATTTCCCATTGGTTCTTTTTTATGATTTCAGTCTTTTTTTCAAGGGTCTCACTGAGGTCCTCCACTCTTTTCTCAAGTCCAGTATCTTTATGACAATTACGTTTAAGTTCTCTGTGAGGCATATTATCCATTGTATTTAGCTCTCTTGTTATTTTGTCCTCTACTTTCATTTGGGACATATTTGTCTGTCTACTCATTTTCTCTAACTCTCTCTGTCTATTTCTGTATGTTAGGACAGTCAGCTACATCTCCTGCTCTTGAAAGTAGTGGCCTTAAGAAAAGGTTCTGTAGTACCCTGCAGTGCAGTGGCCTCCTGTTCACCAGAAACTGACACTTCAAGGGTGTCTCTTATGTGTGTTGTGTGCACCCTACTGCTGTGGCTGAGCAGTTTGCCTTCAGAACAGTCACCTGCAGTGGCTCTGTTTGCCTGTTGGGGGCAGGGTTTCATTCATGTGTCATAAGTGAGCCAGTCTGGGGCTGCCTTGGGCCTGAGTTGAGTCAGACCAGACATTTGCCAGAGGTTGGGTAGCAGCAAAATGCAGGGTACTTTCCCTGTGTTGTCATCTGAGAAGCTTTCGTTGATGGGCGGGGCCTGCAGTCAGACCTAGTGTCTGCCCCCAGCCTGCTGCTAGGGCTGCCATAGGGCTGGTGTGTCTGGTTATCTTATCCTCAGGGCAGGTGAGGAGTCAAGGGCTGGTCCCTGTCAAGAGCTGCTTACTTACTGTCAGGCTTGAGGCACTACTTTGGATGTACTTAAGCCAAGGGCATATTGGAGGGGGCTCGGTCTTTGAGAGAATACAGGGGCAGGGGCGCAGTGTTAACAAGGTTTTGTAGGTCTGTTATGGTAGGAGACCTGGAGCCACTTTAGGAAACTATTACCACAGGGCTGGAGGGGACCAGTCCTCAGGAGAGAGCAGTGGTGGGGCTCAGTGCCAGCAAAATTTATACTGATCCGCTACAGGAGGAGCCCTGCTGGGTCAGGGGGCAGGTCGTAGAAGGAGGAAAGTATCAGCACCACACTGATTCCCACAGTATCCATGTGGCTAGGCTGGGGGTGTAAGGGAGGGAAATGGTACCTGCCACCTTCTTTGTTCCTAGAAAAGTTTCCTAAAGATCCCTGCCCCACCAAAAGATCCCTAGTCCTCTAGCACATGCTCTAAAACTAGTAAATAAGGCTCTTTCCTATATATGCCACACATTTTTCCATCTGCTGCTTCTGTGCTTTTTCTCGGTGCAGGGCTATTGTGCTGTCTCTTTAAAGGTGGGGGCTCAGTTTTCCTGTTGACCTCCAGCTCTCCCACAGCCAGGCTTGCTGATTTTTAAAGTTCCAGATGTTAAGCCCACTGATTGTAAGAACTTGTGAAATTAGGCCCCCCTGGTTTTCAAAAGCCAAATGTTACAGGGATTCATCTTCCCAGGGCAGGTTCCCTATGCCTGGAGTGAGTGTCTCTCTACCTTTGCCACGCCCACAGCATCCCTCCCTTCCGTAGTCTTGCCAGTCTGACCGTGTCTCTCCATCCTTCCTACTCTGTTTGATGTGGCCTCTTCTCTACATTTAACTGTGGAGAGTCTGTTCTGCCAGGCTTTGGGTCATTTTCTGGGTTGTTTACACTGATGTGGATGTTATCTAGTCGTATGGGACAAGGTAAGCTAAGAATCATCCTACTCTGCCATATTCCCCTAAGTCCTCCAGCCATTATTGCTTTAAATAAGCTTTGTAATCCTTTCTCCCTCCCTTTTCCTTCTGAGATTCTAATGATACATACATTATACATATACATATACACTGCAGTGGAAGCTGGTGTCAGGGGTTGGGCTAGGGTATACAGGTGTGCAGCTAGAGGAACTGGCTACAGATGAGCATGATCAAGCAGGCCAGTGACAGAAGATAAGGCTTGATTCAGATCCAGAAGCAGCTTCAGGGGACCTAGCTGTTAGCATGATCTCCTGTGCTGTAGTGCCTTCACCTGTCCCTGGTGTGCACATTTCAGTAGAGACTGGTAATGGATGTTAGGGTGGCCCCATTTTTTAAAAAAATTTTTTAAATTATTTTTGAGAGAGAGAGAGCATGCAGGGAAGGGGAGGGAGAGGAGACACAGAATCCTAAGCAGGCTTCATGCTGTCAGTACAGAGCCCGATTCGGGGCTCGAACTCACAAACTGTGAGATCATGACCTGAACCAAAATCAAGAGTCAGATGCTTAACTTAGACACCCAGGCGCCCCAGGGTGGCAACATTTAAATGCACAGCTAGCCCTAAGTGTACAAATAGCAGTGGGGGGGTCAGCCACAGATGTCTACACTGGCATCTTGCACTTGCACAGAGGCCTGAACTGGCAGTTAGTGTGGTTCCAGGCTCTGGCAGAGGCAGGGGTGGAGGGACTCAGGCAGTTGGCATTAGGGAAAGCTAATACCTCTTGGGTGAAATACCTGGTGAAAGTCTGGAGTAGTTGTGCTATTTAGTTAGAAGTAGGAGCCATTGGTTCGTTCTTCAGTGGCAAAAGCTGCTGAGTTTGTAAAGCAGGTCACCGTGAACCACAGTCACTCCTGCTGCATGACTGTTCTTGGTAGACCCTGCCTTTTTTCCTTGTTCCTATCCATCTCAGTACATCTCAGCTTTGTGAGTCTGAAGTGAAACTGAAGTACTTCCTGCAGTACCCCAAAAGGCTAGATAAGGTGGTCACTCACTCCTCTCTTGATATCCTGGTGAAAGGAACTTTCTAGCTGGGAAGTTTCCTCTTGACTCTGATCAGTGTCACCTTGGCAAATGAAATGATACAGGCAACATGAAGAGAAAGAACCTTCTCTTTTGCAATTCTCAAGTTTTTTTTTTTTTTTTTGTGCTGCTAAAATATCTTAAGAGGACTCCAGAGTTCTCCCAGAGCTGTTTTTGTTTACATATAGCTCTCTATTTGTTGATCATTTTATGGGGGAGCAGAAGCTTAGGTCTCCACTAAAGGATACATTTTTACTTAATGAATCAGCTCTTGTTTTTAATTGTCTATTTTATTATGCTTCTAGTTGTTAATGGATTTTCTGTTTATCCATTTTCACTTTTATTTTTCTAATTTTGTTACCCTGACTTTTCTTAAGTTTCTTTATTTTTGTTCTTTCTTCAGATAAACACTTAGACTGTTGACAGGGCATGAGAAAGGGATGTTTTTGTTTCTTAACCAAAACAGTTAAAGTTGTTCGATCTCTGAATATAGTTATGCCCATATATTGCATAAACTTTGGATGAAGGTTCCGTGATTTCATGGTTTATGGAATAGTTTAGTATTGTATTTTTGCTCAGTTTTTGATTTGGTGGTTTTCCAGGAGAGTATTTGTTTTTGTTAACCTTAAAAATAAAACTGCCAGTTATTTTACCAACAAAAATGGGTTTATTCGGGAATAGCAGAGAATTGCATTCCAGGACTAGCAAACTATGGCAAAACCATAGGCAAGTCCACAGAACAAAAGAGAGAAGTGCTCTTTTGTAGAAGAAAGATACTGGGAAGTCTGTTATAAACAAACAACAAAAAAAAATCCATTAGAATAAAGTGGGAACTTGGAAGTATAGTGGCTTTTCATTGACTGGGTTGTGATGGTCTCTCATTGGCTGGACTGTTATTGCAGGGGTGGGGATAGAGAAAGAAAGCCTTCCTCCTACTGGGATACTAAAGTGGTATTCTTGTTCTCTTCCTGTAGGGTACCACTCCCTGGGGAGTGGAAGGGTGTGAAAGTTCCCCCTGCTGGCCTCCTGACTCCATTCTAAATGAAGTGTCCTTTTATTAATTGTCATATCCTTCTCCCCACTGGTTTTTTTTTTTTTTTTTGACTCAAATAAGACAGAAGTATATTTTTCTCTGTAATATGCAGAGATCAAAGGTGATTCAGAGTAGGTAAGTATCTGTATTCCATAAAATCATTCAGTGATGCAGGTTCTTTCCATCTTGTTGTTCTGCCATTCTCCAAGATGTTGTCTGTTGGATTGTCAAAACTGGGTCACCACCATATCCATGTTTCTCCCCTGAGAAAGGAGAAAGAGTGGTGGAAGACACATCCAGTGTTTTAAAGCCAAGACTCCGAAGACCCATGAATTGAATTTAGTTTACATGGCTGGGCATACCTAACTGCAGGAAAGGCTCCAAAATGTAGTCTTGAGAAGCCATGTGTCCAGCTAATACCCTAATACTAGGAAATAAAGGGAGAATGGATTTAAGGGATTACTGGATCCTAGGGTAGTTCTGTTTTTTTTTTTGAGGAATCTCCATACTGTTTTCCCATAGTGGCTGTGCCAGTTTGCATTCCCACCAGCAGTGCACAAGGGTTCCTTTTCTCCACATCCTTGCCAACACTTGTTTTTTCTTATATTTCTAATTTTATACATTCTGACAGATGTGAGGTGATGTCTCTTTGTGGCTTTAATTTGCATTTCCCTGTTGATCAGTGATGTTGAGCATCCTTTCATATGTCCAGTGGCCATCTGGATGTCTTCAGAGAGATGTCTTATGCCCATTTTTTAATTGGATTATTTCTTTTTTTGGGTGTTGAGTTGTATCAGTTCTTTATATATTTTGGATATACTGACCGTTTATTGGATATATCATTTGCAAATATCTTCTCCCATTTGGTAGGTTGTCTTCCTGTTGTGTTGATTGTTTCCTTCACTGTGCAGAAACATTTTGTTTTGATGTAGTCCCATAGTTTATTTTTGCTTTTGTTTCCCTTCCTTCTTTTAGGAGATATATCTAGAAAAATGTTCCTATGGCTGATGCCAGAGACCGTACTGCCTATGCTCTCTTCAAGGATTTTTATGGTTTCATGTCTCACATTTAGGTCTTTAATCCATTTTGAATTTATTTCTGTGTATGGTGTAATGTATGTACATTCTTTTGCATGTAGCTATCCAGTTCTTCCAACACCATTTATTGAACAGACTTTTTTCCATTGTATATTCATTCCTCCTTTGTCAAAGATTAATTGACCATGTAATTGTGGGTTTATTTCTGGCTTTTCTATTCTATTCTTTTGATCTCTGTGTCTGTTTTTATACCAGTACCATTACTGTTTTAATTACTACCACTTCATAATGTAACTTGAAATCAGGAATTGTGATACCTCCAGTTTTGTTTTTCTTTTTCAAGACTGCTTTGGCTGTTTAAGGTCTTTTGTGGTTCCATACAAATTTTAAGATTGTTCGTTCTAGTTCTGTGAAAAATGCTATTGGTATTTTGATAGGGATTGCATTAAATCTGTAGATTGCTTTAAGTGATAAAGACCTATTCTCACTAAAGACAACAGTATTTGTTCCTCCAACCCATGAACATAGAATGTCTTTCCATTTTGCATTGTCACGAATTTCTTTCTTCAGTGTTTCATAGTTTTCAGAGTATAGGTATTTCACCTCTTCAGTTAAGCAGATATTTTATTGTTTGGGGTATAATTATAACTGGGATTGTTGTCTTAATTTCACTTTCTGCTACTTCATTATTAGTGTATTGGAATGCAGCAGATTCTATACAGTGATTTATATCCTGCAACTTTACTGAGTTAATTTGTCAGTCTTTAGGCTAGTTTTGTATGTATAGTATATTGTCTCCACATAATGACAGTTTTACTTCTTCCTTCCCAATTTGGATGCCTTTTATTTCTTTGTTGTCTAATTGCTTTGGCTAGGACTTTCAGTACTGTGCTGAATAAAAGTTGTGACATGACATCCTTGTCATGTTGTTGACCTTAGGGGAAAAGCTCTCAGTTTTTTGTTGAGTATGATGTTGGCTAAGGGTTTTTCATATAAGGCTTTTGTTAAATTGAGTTATATTCCCTCTACACCTGTATTGCAAAGGATTTTGTATACATACATGGATGTTGTACTTAGTCATATATTTTTTATCCTTTATCTTTTGAAGTGACATATCGCGTTGATTGTTTTACAAATATTAAACCACTTTTTCTTTTTTTTTTTTTTTATTTTTTTTCGACGTTTATTTATTTGTGGGACAGAGAGAGACAGAGCATGAACGGGGGAGGGGCAGAGAGAGAGGGAGACACAGAATCGGAAACAGGCTCCAGGCTCCGAGCCATCAGCCCAGAGCCTGACGCGGGGCTCGAACCCACGGACCGCGAGATCGTGACCTGGCTGAAGTCGGACGCTTAACCGACTGCGCCACCCAGGCGCCCCTTAAACCACTTTTTCATTCCGAGAATAAATCCTACTTGATTGTGGTGTATGATTGTTAATATTTTGTTGGATTTAGTTTGCTAATACTTTGCAGAAAATTTTTGCATGTATGTTCATGAGAGATACTGGTCTGTAGTTCTCTTTTTTTGTGGTGTCTTTATTGGTTCTGGTATTACAGTGAATGAATTTGAAAGTTTTCCTTCTTGTATTTTTTGAAGTAGTTTGAAAAGAATAGGTATTAACTCTTTTTTATACAGTTGGTAGAATTCACCCATGAAGCCATCTGGTTCTAGACTTTTTGTTTTTTGGAAGTTTTCTGATTACTGATTCAATTTCATAGCTTGTAACTGGTCTGCTCAGTTTTTTTTTATTTTTCTTCATTTAATTTTAATAGCTTATATGTTTCTGTGAATTATCCATTTCTTCTAAGTTGATTTGTAAGTACGTAGGTTTTCATAGTATTGTTACAATTGTTTGTATTTCTGTGGTGTTGGTTATTTCTCCTATTATTGATTTTGTTTATTTAGGTCCTCTCTTTTCTGATGAGTCTGGCTAGAGATTTATCAATTTCCTTGATCTCTTTCAAAGAACCAGTTCCTGGTTTCATTCACCTGTTATTTTTTTAGTTTCCATATTATTTATGTCTGTTCTGAGCTTTGTTATTTACTTTCTTTGCTGTTTGGGGGTTTTGTTTGTTCTTTTTCTAGTTCTTTAGGTATAGGCATAAGATTAAGTTGTTTGAGACTTCTCTTGCTTCTTCACATAGGCCTGTTTTGCTGTAATCTTCCCTCATAGGACAGCTCATTTCATCCCAAAGATTTGAGGTGATTATGTTCTCATTTTCATTTATGTCCATGTAATTTATTATTTCCTCTTTGGTTTCTTGTTTGACCCATTCATTGTTTAGTAGCATGATATTTGACCTCCATGTATTTGCCCTATTTCCAGATTTTTTTCTTGTGGTTGATTTCTCGTTTCATACCATTGTGTTCAGGAAAGATAACCTGGTATGACATCGATCTATTAATGTATTACCTTCAATTATTTCCTTTTTGTTTGCTATTAACTATTTTATGCATTTTGGTGCTTCTATTTTGGGTGCATAAATATTTACAGCTGTTATTGGATTTTCCCCTTTATTATTATATAGTGTTCTTTGTCTCTTGTTACAGTCTTTGTTTTAAAGTCTGTTATGCCTGATATAAGTATTGCTACCTTGGCTTTCTTTTGACATCCATTTACATGATAGATGTTTCTCCATCCCTCACTTTCGTTCTTGAGGTGTCTTTAGGTCTAAAGTGAGTCTCTTATAGGCAGCATATAAATGGGTCTTGGTTTTTTATCCACTCTGTCACCAGTGTCTTTTAATTGAGGCATTTAGTCCGTTATGTTCAAATACATCAGTATGTATTTATTGCCATTTTTTACTTGTTTTCTGGTTATTTCTATAGACTATTCTCTGATCCTTTCTTGTCCTGTCATGGTTTGTTTGCTTTCTTGGAAATACATTTGGACTTCTTTCTCTTTATTCTTTGCATATCTATGACTGGTTTTTGAGTTGTGGTTATCATTAGGTTTATATCTTCTGCATATATTCTGTATTAACTTGATGGTCACTTAAATTTGAACCCCTTCTTTACTCCTCTACCCCATTTAAGTATATGATGTTATATTTTACATCTTTTTATTTTATGATTCCTTTGATTTTTTTTTTACAGAAATATTTTACTGCTTTTGTGTTTTCTACTTTTCATACTATGATTTATGGTCTTTAATTCCCAGAGAGGCTCCTTTAATACTTCTTAAGGGGTTGGTTTAGTGGCCATGAACTTTGTTAGTTTTTGTTTGTCTGAAAAACTCTGGGGGCGCCTGAGTGGCTCAGTCAAAGTGTCTGATTCTTGGTTTTGGCTCAGGTCATCATCTCACGGTTTGTGAGTTCAAGCCCCGTGTTGGGCTCTACGCCGCTGATACAGAGCCTGATTAGGATTATCTTTCTCTCTCCGTCTCTCTCTGCCCTTCCCCCCCTTACTCACACTCTTTCTCTCAAAATAAATAAATAAACTTAAAAAAAAGAAAAGAAAAGCTATGTCCCTGCCTCTATTCCAAATGATAGCCTTACTGATTAGAATATTCTTGGCTGCAGATATTGCCCTTGCAGCACTGAATATTTCATATCACTCCCTTCTGACCTGGAAAGTGTCTGCTAAAAATCCACTGATCGCCTTATGGGTTTTCTCTTTTATGTAACTGTTTTCTTTTCTCTTGCTGCTTTTAATTTTTTTTTCTTTATTGCTACTCTTTGCCATTTCAATTATTATGTGTCTTGCTGTGAACCTCATTGGATTCAATTTTGGGGGAGATCTCTGTGCCTCTTGGATCTGGATATCTGTTTCCTTCCCCAGATGAGGCAACTTTTCAGCCATTATTCTTCAAATAAATTTTCTACCCCCTTTTCTCTGTCTTCTTCTGAGATCCCTGTAATATAAATGTTACTACATTTGATGGAGTCACTAAGTCCACTAAGACTGTTCTTAATTTGCATAATTCTCTTTCCTCTCCTTTGCTCAGTTTAGTTACTTTCCATTACTCTATTTTCCAGGTCATTAATTTGTTACTCTGCTTCATCTAGCCTGCTATTTATTCCTTCAGGTGTATTTTTAATTACATTTGTACCCTTGACCTCTGGTTCTTTATCTCTGTGTTGAGGGTCTCATTGATGTTCTCCACTCTTCTCAAGTCCATTGAGTATCTTTATGATTTTTTTTAAACATTGATTCATTTTTGAAAGAGACAGTATAAGCAGGGGAGGGGCAGAGAGAGAGAGAGAGAGAGACACAGAATCCGAAGTAGGCTTCAGGCTGAGCTGTCAGCACAGAGCCTGATGCGGGCCTCAAACCCATGAACCGCAAGATCATGACCTGAGCCAAAGTCGGACGCTTAACTGACTGAGCCACCCATGCACCCCATCTGATGATTTTTTTTAAGTGTATTTTGAGAGAGACAGAGACTGCATGAGTGGCGAAGGGGTAGAGAGAGAGAATTCCAAGCAGGCTCCACACTGTCAGCGCAGAGACCAACGTGGGGCTCGAAGTCATGAAACCGTGAGATCATGACCTGAGCTGAAGGCAAGAGTCAGACGCTTAACCGACTGAAGCACCCAGGCCAACCCAATCATTATTTTTTTTAACGTTTATTTATTTATTTTGAAAGAGAGGGGGTGCACACGTGAGCTCAGGAGGGGCAGAGAGAGAATCCGAAGCAGGCTCCATGCTGTCAGTGCAGAGCCATATGTGGGGCTCAGACTCACAAACTATGAGATCATGACTTGAGCCGAAATCAAGAGTCAGACACTTAGCTGACTGAGACACTCAGATGTCCCCTGTGATCATTATTTTAAATTCTCTATCAGGCATATTACTACTGTCCATTTGACTTAGCTCTCTTGCTGTGATTTGGTTCTATTCTTTAATGTGAGAGATGTTTCTCTGCTTCCTCATTCTGTCTTTCTATGTTGTTTGCGTGTGTTGGGAAGGTCAGCTACTTCTCTTCTTCTTAACAATAATAGTCTTATGAAGAAGAGGTCCTGTAGTGCCCTGTAGTGCAGTGTCTTCTGTTCCCCAGGGCCTAGCACTTCAGAGAGTGTTTCCTTTATGTGTGTTCTCTGTGTTGAGTCTTGACCTCTTTTGCCCTCAGTCCAGTTGTTTGCCGAGTCTGTCTTTGCCTGTTGTGGGCAGCATTTGGTTCCCAGCCTTTTAAAGCGTACAGTGGTCTGCTTGCAAAATGAGACCTGCCCCCCCACAGGAACTGAGGTTTCGCAAAACCTGTGGGTCTGGAGATGTGGAGTTGGCACGATTTGCCCCAGACTTCTCAGGGAGAGGGGCTGTAGCTCTGGGATTGAGGCAAATGTGACTGGGAAGGGCAGATCCACAAAGTGCAGAGGTGGGTGCAGCGGGGCTTGGTATAAGCAAAGTAGGTAATGACTGCCAGCATCACTGGTTCCCTCAGGTGGCCATTGTTTATGCTAGTGGACAGGGGAGGGAAATGGTGCCTGCCAGCTTCTTTGCTCCTGGAGTTTCCTCGCAAGCTCTGAGTCTCAGGGCCATGCTGTGAAATGAGCAAATCACTTTCTCTCTTGTCTGTTCCCGGTGTTTTTCAAACTACTGGTTCTACGCTCTATCTGCCTGTTGTTTGCTGTGCTGTCTCTTTAAGGGCACAAACTCAGCTTCCTAATGCCCTCGGGGTTCTCCCAGAACTGAGCCCTCTTATCTTTAAAATTCTAGGCTTTAAGCCTCACTGGTTGTTAGAGCTCACAAAATTCAATCCCTCTCACTTTAAAAGACAAACGTAATGAGGATTCATCCTCCGCATTTATGGCCTCCTGGCATAAATGTCTAGTTTTTGCCCTTCTCCACACCTACTGACTTTCTCCCCACCACAGATGGCCACAGTCCATTCTACTCTCAGACCACATCTTTGCCTTTCCTGCTTTCTTCAGTGTGGCCTCCTCTCTGCCTTTAGTTGTGGAATTTGTTCTGCCCATTTTTGGATCGCCTGGTTATTTACACTGACATTATTATCTGGTTGTATCCATGGGACAAGGCAAGCTGAAGGTGTTCCTACCCCGCCATCTTCCCAGCCAGCCCTCCACATTTCTCCCTTTTGATCAAGTTTCTTTGAAAGTATCACTAATAAGTGTGCTTGGTTGTCTCATTCAGTTAAGCATCCAGATTCTTGATCTCAGCTCAGGTCTTGATCTCAGAGTCATGAGTTCAAGCCCCATGTTGGGCTCCACACTGGGTATGAGGCCTACTTTAAAAACAAAAAAGTATCACTGATCAAGTCAGGTTTTCCATATTCAGTGTGTTTATCCCTCAGAGTCTGGAAGAACCTTTCCAGGTTGTCATGTGTAATATCAGAAAGAAAGTGTATAACAGTTGGAAACTACTTAAAGCCACATTTGATCAACTAGGAAAGTTAAGAGGAAGAAACTCTGAGGTACTCCCACTTAAAGTCCCAGTCTTCTTCAGGTTCTAAGTGTTGGAGGTCATCTTAAAGTGTTGGGCCAACATCACTTTATTGGGTACACTTTTTTTTTAGTTCAATAGGCAAAAAATATATAAAACTTAAAATAATTTACACAAAACAGAACAATTCCAAATCATATAATGGTTCCAAACCACATTCCAAACCAGGACTCTTGGTCTGAAAGTAGCCAGGTGAAATATTTTTTTTGCACTTATTCCAGCTTAGGGGAGAATGGTTCTCCCTGTGAAGGCAAACCTGGGCTTGTGTATGCCTCCTTTCCACAAGTCCCCATTTAAAGCAACCATGAAAACACAATAGTAGATACTGCACACTGAAAGAATTAACCAAATGCATTTTGGAAGATACAGTGTAGGTATAATCATGAAGCAAAAGCTGGTGAGCTTTTTGCAAAATAGCAAAACTTGAAATTTCGACTTTTTTAAAGTGTTATCTCAGAAGAAGTATTTAGAACCAAATGTGTTATTAATAATACAGTCAGTAAGTTTGCAAAATTAGAGACCCATTATTTTGGATAAGACTCTAACGTCAGTTAATGGTTTAGATGAAATAAAACTTATGTGAATTCTGAAACTTCTGACCCTTTAAAAAAGCAAGTAAAAAATTAATTTGTCCTAGGATCATGATAAGGCTTTTCCTAAAAGCCATAATCAAAAGAAGGGGGTTTTTTGCAAGGGCTTGAGAAATGCAGATGAGTACTTTGTCTTTCCATGAGAGAGAAGAAAGTGAGAAAAAGGTATTCAGCCTGGTCCAGACATAGGGAAAACTATGTCATCAGATGTCATCTGCTTCAGTTTCAGCAAATCTGTACCTTCAGGTCACCAGGTGATGTACAGATCCAGTCAGGGTTTGGTTCCTTCCTTCCTTCCTTCCTTCCTTCCTTCCTTCCTCCCTCCCTCCCTCCCTCCCTCCCTCCCTCCCTTCCTCCCTTTTTAATGTTTGTTTATGTTTGAGGAAGAGAGACAGAACACAACTGGGGGAGGGGCAGAGAGAAAGGGAGACACAGAATCAGAAGCACGCTCCAGGCTCCCAGGTGTCAGCACAGAGCCTGATGCGGGACTCAGATTCATGACCCATGAGATCATGACCTGAGCCAAAGTCAGAGACTTAACTGACTGAGCCACCTAGGCGCCCCAGGTGCTTTCTTTACATGAACCAAAAGTCTATTCCCTGGAGTTTGGAGGCATAAGGATTGGTTTGTAGTTCCCAGTAAGAGCCTTTCTAGCAAGGTAGAAGAGTATGTGGAGGTGCATTTTCCAGCAGACAAAATCCTCAGTTTGCAAGATGTGATACTTAAGGTCTTTGTCTCCTCCAAAGTGCACTGTGAAAAACATGTACCAAAACATGGTTATTTTTGATAGAAGCAATTAGGTCTTTACAGTGTTGAAATATATTTTCTTTCTTTTTTAATGTCTATTTATTTTGAGAGAGCACGTGTGAGCAGGGGAAGGGCAGAGAGAGAGGGAGAGAGGGATCGCAAGCAAGCTCCATGCTCAGCTCAGAGCTCACAACTGTGAGATCATGACCTGAGCCAAAATCAAGAGTTGGATGCTTAAATGACTGAGCCACCCAGGCGCCCCTATGTTCTTTTATTAACTGTGCGTCAGAGGAGGCAAGAGTCAAGTGTATTGGAAATCCTGTGACTGTCCCAGAGAGTGAGAGGTTTTGGTCAGGGTTTTTGGAGGGTCTCTACAAATTGTACCAGTTGAGTCTTAATAGTGCTGTTACTGCATGTGAGTAACTCTGAGCATTAAGGATGGTATGCACAATGAAAGTGTTCTAAAACTGGCCAAACAGCATAGATTTGTCAAAGGACCTGGCCAGTAAAAAGGATTCCCCACTCACTGTGAAATTTGAGAGGGGTTCCCAGGTAGAGATGATCTCAGAATTTTAGCCACAGAAGCATTATTGGCTTGTCTACAAAGGAATGCTTTGATTCAGTGAGAAAACATGCAAACCATGACTAAAACATTTACCCATGAGAGGGACAAGTTGTATGAAATCCATTTTTACAAACAGGTTTCCCTGGAATGTACTTTGGAAAAGTGGGACAAGTGATTTAGGCACTTTTTGCTGCCGTATTAACTTTCCTCACCAGTATTGGTTGAGGAATGCTATTATTTTATCAGTAAACCACAGGTTTAAAGCATATACAGAGCTAAGTATTAGGAATCTTAGAACTACTGGTAAGACTAGATTGTTATTTAGTCCAAACCAAAGTTGTCTTTTTATCAAGCCAATGATTGTTACATTTCAAATAGTGTTCCTGCTTGCCTGGGGCCAATTGTTAGATATCACTTGTCAGTTTTTCCAGATTATCATTTGGGATAATATCCCTGTGGACTTGATAGAGGTTTGGCTATTGGTCTCCTTGAGTGCAGTATTTTTGGCAGAGGTATCAACGAGGTGGTTTCCTTTGGCCTATAAGAGAGTTAAGTCTAGAATGCCTAGGAACCTTAATAATAACTAGAGTTATTGACAAAAGTACAACATCTGATAAATTTTGGACATAAGTCATTTTTAGTTTCATTAGAGGTAAGGACACCTTGTTTCTATAATATTCCAAAGTCATTAGCTCTCCCAAAGGTATACCAACTGTCAGCTTAAACATTTATAGTTTTACCATTGATTAAGGTACAAGCTCAAGTAAGGATGTGTACCTCAGCTTCTTGGGTTGAAGTAGTCAAAGGTTAAAGGTGCCACCTCAATGACTTCAAAAGGAGTATGCAGTAATATACCAAGCACAATATTTACCATTTTTATCCTTTAAATAAGAACCATCAGTAAACCATGAAAAATCTGCAATGGTTTAAGGAATTTCCTGTAAATGGTCACAGGGAATCAAAAGGTGAGCTGTCAGCATTAAGTAGTCATGAGGGATTTCATCCATGAAGGAAGGGAGAATAAGAGGGTTAAGGTTATTGCAATGAGAAAGAGTTATATCAGGAGCAGTTAGAAGGATTTGGTATGAGGTGAGCAAGAGTGTGAAGAGAATTCAGGAGGGCTTCTGCTGCACGGGCACGAGGACACATGAAGAGAATCCCCTATTTCATGAGTGGCCTTAACTAAAAAAGCAGTGGCAGAAATGGCTCTGAGGCAAGGGGGGGATATCTCTGTGCCACAGGGTCTAGTTGGCTTTAATAGCATGTGGGTCCATGATGGTCCTCATGTTTTGGGATGAGTACTCCAAGGGCCTTCCCTTCCCTCTCATATATGAAGGAAAAAGGGGAAGTTGATAATTAGGATGTCCGAGAGCAAGGGGCTTTATTAGCCTTTAAGTTCTCAAAGGCCATGTCATCTTTCCAAATAACAGGGTTATGTTTGTCACTTTTTAATAAAGCGTGTAAAGGTTGAGCCATTATAGAGAAGTTAGGAATTCAGTTTTGACAGTAGCCAGCCAGTGCAAGAAAGCCTTGTAATTACTGCTTAGTTTTAGATTGGGGGAAATTCAGGATGCCTTGAAGTCCACCTGGATCCAAATGTAGTCCTTATTTTGAGATCAGTTGCCCTAAGTGTCTAACCTGAGTTTGAGCAAACTGCAATTTTTCTTTGGAGATTTTATGTCCGTTTAAGGCCAGAGAGGCATATCATCTACATTTTATAAAACAGACCTGCAGAAAACTTGATATCCAAATCAGCTTTTAAGGTTGTGAAAAAGAAGTACCCTGGAGAATTACTGTCCAGATGTATTTCCATTCTTTCCAGATGAAAGCAAAAAGATACAGGCTATCCCCATCAACTTTAATACTAAAAATGTGCTTTTTAAGTCGATTACAATGAAAAGTTTTCTTTCAGTAAAAATGGCTGCTAGTAGCATATGGGGGTTACCAACAACAGGGTGCCAAGGGATAGCAGTGTTATTTATTGTTCAGAGATTTTGGAAGAACCTCCATCCTTAGCCTTTGGTAAAGTACTTACTACAGGGAATAGGGAAGAGGGATAGTGAGGCCCTGGGCCTCGTAATCTAGTATTACAAGTTTGAATCCTGAAAGGGCTTCTTTAGTTATCTGGTATTGATTAATTATAAGATGAGGTTTTGAGAACACTATGTGAATCTTGATGGGAGGTTCACTGTAGATTCTGCCAATATCACTTGGGGATTTTGCCCATAAAGAGGTTGGTAGCTGATTCAATAGGAATAAAAGATGTCAAAGGTCATCTAGATCCTCTGGCTATTTTGATTAATACTGTCAAATTCTAAAATTATTTCTCTCTCTTGGGATAAAGAAGTTCTGACATAATATAATCATCTAAGAAATCTAGGCCCAATAAATGAATACGGGTGTAATAACTAAGGGGGGAAAAACCTAGACAAAAGGGAATAGATTCAGAGATAGGAACCTGATGACGTTTATTAGAGACCCCCTCTATTTGAACTGTTTTACTACTCCGAGGCAGGGGCTGCCTTGTAGCAGTGGGGTGGATGACAGAGAGTATAGCTCTGCTGTCGATATGAAGAGAGAGATTTTTTCCCAATCTGGAGAGAGGTGTCCCAAAGCTGATTAAGAGGGAAGAGTCCCTGTAGTTCCTCAGAGCCCCATCATTGGGAATTAGGAATTCATTAGAGGAATTCAGACTAGAGGGCTGAAGGTGCCCAGAAAGCTTAAGTTTATAACAACCTTTTTTTTTTTTTTTTAAACTGCCCTGGCTCTTTGCAGTATAATAGCAGACACTAGGTTTGTTTGGTGCGTGTGTGTGTGTGTGTGTGTGTGTGTGTGTGTTTAGGGGCCTTCATTTGCCAGAGTTGAAAATTGATCATTTTAGCAGTCTTTCTTGTAGGTGACTCACCTAGGATGCAAGTGAGCAGGTTTGCTGTGTTAACTAAATCTGGGGTGGGCAATTTACCATTTCAACCTAGTCCTTTTTTTTTTTTTTTGAATATAATTTATTGTCAAATTGTCTTACATACAATACCCAGTGCTCATCCCAACAAGTTGCCCTCCTCAATGCTCATCACCCATTTTCCCCTCTCCCCCACCAGCCCATCCACCTCTGTTTGTTCTCAGTATTTAAGAGTCTCTTGTGGTCTGGCTCCCTCCCTCTCTGTCTGTAACTATTTTTCCCCCTTTCCTTCCCCCATGGACTTCTGTTAAGTTTCTCAAGATCCACTTGAGTGAAAACATGTGTGTCCTTCTCTGACTGACTTACTTCACTCAGCATAATACCTTCCTGTTTCATCCATGTTGCTGCAGATGGCAGGATTTCATTCTTTCTCATCGCCAAGTAGTATTCCATTGTATATATAAACCACATCTTCTTTTATCCATTCATCAGTTGATGGACATTTAGGTTCTTTCCATAATTTGGCTATTGTTGAAAGTGCTGCTATAAACATTGGGTTACATGTGTGCCTATGAATCAGCACTCCTGTATCCCTTGGGTAAATTCCTAATAGTGCTATTGCTGGGTCATAGGGTAGTTCTATTTTTAATTTTTTGAGGAACCTCCACACTGTTTCCCAGAGCGGCTGCACCAATTTGCATTCCCACCAACAGTGCAAGAGGGTTCCCATTTCTCCACATCCTCACCAGCATCTATAGTTTCCTGATTTGTTCATTTTAGCCACTCTGACTAGGGTGAGGTGGTATCTCAGTGTGGCTTTGATTTGTATTTCCCTGTTGAAGAGTGACGTTGAGCATCTTTTCATGTGTCAATTGGCCATCTGGATGTCTTCTTTAAAAAAGTGTCTGTTCATGTCTTCTGCCCATTTCTTCGCTGGATTATTTGTTTTCAGGTGTGGAGTTTGGTGAGTTCTTTATAGATTCTGGGTACTAGCCGTTTATCCAATATGTCATTTGCAAATATCTTTTCCCATTCCATCAGTTGCCTTTTAGTTTTGTTGATTGTTTTCTTTGCAGTGGAGAAGTTTTTTATCTTGATGGGGTCCCAGCAGTTCATTTTTGCTTTTAATTCCCTTGTCTTTGGAGATAATGTCGAGTAAGAAATTGCTGCAGCTGAGGTCAAAGAGGTTGTTGCCTGCTTTCTCCTCTAGGATTTTGATGGTTTCCTGTCTCACATTTATGTCTTTCATCCATTTTGAGTTTATTTTTGTGTATGGTGTAAGAAAGTGGTCTAGTTTCATTCTTATGCATGTTGCTGTCCAGTTCTCCCAGGACCATTTGTTAAAGAGACTGTCTTTTTTCCATTGGATACTCTTTCCTGCTTTGTCAAAGATTAGTTGGCCATACATTTGTGGGTCCAATTCTGGGGTCTTTATTCTATTCCATTGGTCTATGTGTCTGTTTTTGTGCCAACCAGTACCATACTGTCTTGATGCTTATAGCTTTGTAGTAGAGACTAAAGTCTGAGATTGTGATGCCTCCTGCTTTGGTTTTCTTCTTCAGTATTACTTTGGCTATTCAGGGTCTTTTGTGGTTCCATACAGATTTTAGGATTGCTTGTTCTAGCTTTGAGAAGAATGCTGGAGCAATTTTGATTGGGATTGCATTGAATATATAGATTACTTTGGGTGGTATTGACATTTTAAGAGTATTTATTTTTCCAATCCATGAGCATGGAGTGTTTTTCCATTTCTTTGTATCTTCTTCAGTTTCCTTCATAAGCTTTCTATAGTTTTCAGGATATAGATCTTTTACATCTTGGGTTAGGTTTATTCCTAGGTATTTTATGACTCTTGGTGTAACTGTGAATGGGATCAATTTCTTTATTTCTCTTTCTGTTGCTTCATTATTGGTGTATAAAAATGCAACCGATTTCTGTATATTAATTTTGTACCTTGTGACATTGCTGAATTCATGTATTAGTTCCAGCAGACTTTTGGTGGAGTCTGTTGGGTTCTCCATGTAGAGTCTCATGTCATCTGCAAAAAGTGAAAGTTTGACTTCTTCTTTGCCAATTTGGATGCCTGTGATTTCATTTTGTTGTCTGATTGCTGATGGTAGGACTTCCAACACTATGTTAAAACAATAGTGGTGAGAGTACACATCCCTGTCGTGTTCCTGATCTCGGCGGGGGAAAGCTCTCAGTTTTTCCCCATTGAGGATATTAGCTGTGGGCTTTTCATAAATGGCTTTTATGATGTTTAAGTATGTTCCTCAGCTTTCTCGAGGGTTTTCATTAAGAAAGGATGCTGTATTTTGTCAAATGCTTTTTCTGCATCTATTAACAGGATCGTATGGTTCTTTTCTTTTATTAATGTGATGTATCCCATTGATTGATTTGCAAATATTGAACCAGCCCTGCAGCCCAGGAATGAATCCCACTTGATCATGGTAAATAATTTTTTTTTATATGCTGTTGAATTCGATTTTCTATTATCTTGAGAATTTCTGCATCCATGTTCATCAGGGATATTGGCCTGTAGTTCTCCTTTTTTGTGGGATCTCTGTCTGGTTTGGGAATCAAGGTAATGCTGGCTTCATAAAATGAGTCCGGAAGTTTTCCTTCCCTTTCTATTTTTTGGAACAGCTTGAGAAGGATAGGTATTATCTCTGCTTTAAATGTCTGGTAGAGTTCCCCAGGGAAGCCATCTGGTCCTGGGCTCTTATTTGTTGGGAGATTTTTGATAACTGATTCAATTTCTTCACTAGTTATGGGTCTGTTCAGATTTTCTATTTCTTCCCATTTGAGTTTGGAAAGTGTATGGGTGTTTAAGAATTTATCCATTTCTTCCAGGTTGTCCAGTTTGTTGGCATATAATTTTCCATATTCCCTGACAATTGCTTGTATTTCTAAGGGATTGGTTGTAATAATTCCATTTTAATTCATGATTTTATCTATTTGGGTCCTCTCTCTTTTCTTTTTGAGAAGCCTGGCTAGAGATTTATCAATTTTGTTTATTTTTTCAAAAAACCAACTCTTGCTTTTGTTGATCTGCTCTACTGTTTTGTTTTGGGTTTTTTTTTTTTATTATTCGGTATTGTTTATTTCTGCTCTGATCTTTATTATTTCTCTTCTTCTTCTGGGTTTAGGGTGTCTTTACTGTTCTGCTTCTAGTTCCTTTAGCTGTGCTGTTAGATTTTGTATATGGGATTTTTCTTGTGTCTTGAGTTAGCCCTGGATTGCAATGTATTTTCCTCTTACGACTGTCTTTGCTGTTTTTGCTGTCCTCTTAGGACTGTCAAATCCCAAAGGGTTTGAACTGTTGTGTTTTCATTTTCATTTGTTTCCATATATTTTTAATTTCTTCTCTAATGGCCTGGTTGACCCATTTATTCTTTAGTAGGATGTTCTTTAACCTCCATGCTTTTAGAGGTTTTCCAGACTTTTTCCTGTGGTTGATTTCAAGTTTCATAGCATTGTGATCTGAAAGTGTGCATGGTATGATCTCAATTCTTTTGTATTTATTGAGGGCTGTTTTGTGTCCCAGTTTCTGATCTTTCTTGGAGAATGTTCCATGTGCACTCCAGAAGAAAGTATCTTCTGTTGCTTTGGGATGCAGAGTTCTAAACATGTCTGTCAAGTCCATCTGGTCCAATGTATCATTCAGGGCCTTTGTTTACTGATTTTCTGTCTAGATGGTGTGTCTAGATGATGTGTTGTAAGTGGAGTATTAAAGTCCTCTGCAATTACCACATTCTTACCAATAAGATTGCTTATGTTTGTGATTGTTTTATATATTTGGGTTCTCCCAAATTCAGTGCATAGACAATTATAATGGTTAGCTCCTCTTGATGGATAGACCCCGTAACTATTATATAATGCCCTCCTTCATCTCTTGTTACAGCCTTTAGTTTAAAACTAGTTTGTCTGATGTAAGTATGACTACTCCAGCTTTGACTTCAGTAGCATGATAAATGGTTCTGCATCCCCTTTGAATCTGAAGGGGTTCTCAAGTCTAAAATGGGTCTTTTGTAGAGAGCAAATAGATGGGTCTTGTTTTTTTTTTATCCATTCTGATACCCTGTGTCATTTGATTAGAGCATTTAGTCCATTTACATTCAGTGTTACTATTGAAAGATATGGGTTTAGAGTCATTGTGTTATTCGTAGGTTTCATGCTTGTGGTGATGTCTCTGGTCCTTTGTGGTCCTAGCAACATTTCATTCACAGAGTCCCCCTTAGGATCTCTTGTAGGGCTGGTTTAGTGGTGATGAATTCCTTCAGTTTTTGTTTGGGAAAACTTTTATTTCTTCTTCTATTTTGAATGACATGCTTGCTGGATAAAGGATTCTTAGCTGCATATTTTTCCTGTTCATCACATAGAAAATTTCCTGGTACTCCTTTCTGGCCTGCCAAGTTTCAGTAGATAGGTCTGCTACTACCCTTATGTGTCTACCCTTGTTTGTTGAGACCCGCTTATCCATGGCTGCTTTCAGAATTCTCTCTTTATCTTTGTATTTTTCCAGTTTCACTATGATATGTCATGCAGAAGATCGATTCAGGTTATGTCTAAAGGGAGTTCTCTGTGCCTCCTGGATTTCAATGTCTTTCTCTTTCCCCAGATTGGGGAAGTTCTCAGCTATATTTGTTCAAGTATACCTTTGGCCCCTTTCTCTCTCTCTTCTTCTAGAACTCCTATGATATGGATATTGTTCCGTTTCATTGAGTCACTTACTTCTCTAATTCTCCCCTTGTGATCCAGAATTTTTTTATCTATTTTTTTCTCAGCTTCATCTTTTTCCATTATTTTATCTTCTATTTCACCTATTCTCTTCTCTGCCTCTTCAGTCCTCCTTGTGACCACCTCTTTTCTAAATTCTTGTTAAGGTATGTTGTTTATATCTGTTTTGAGCAATTCTTTAGTTGTCATTTCTTCCTGGAATTTCTTTTGAGGAGAATTCTTCTATTTCATCATTTTGGCTAGTTTTCTGTCCCTTATGTGTTTTAAAAGCTTGTTATGTGCCCTGCACCTACGAGCATTACTATATTAAAGAGGGGTCATATACTTTCCAGGGCCTGGCCCTTCAGGAGGTGTTTTTTAGAGAGTGTGACTTTCTCTGTTGTTGTGACTTTGGTTACTTTATCTCCCTACTCGTAGTGTTGTTTTGGACCCTCCACCAGGTGTGCTCTGATTTGTTCCTTGAAGTAGCCCTGGAAAGGAACACAAACAAACAAAAAGCAGACAGAAAACATGTAAAGACACTAACAAAAAAAAAAAAACAAACCAGAAACACCAACTACAAGTAAAGAACAGCATGGAGGCAGTGCTGATGAAAGAGTACATACAAAGAGAGAAATGACAGGGGCGGGGCAAAAGAAAAAATAAAAATTGACCAGGCAGAGAAACTGTATGGCTTAATCCAGAGAGAGAGAGAGAGAGAGGAAAATAAAGAAGGAGGTGGGGGAAAAAGAAAAGATAAAGTTGTCCAGACAGACAGACAATATGGCTTATTCTAGAGAGAGAGAAAGGAAAATAAAGGAGGTGTAGAGCATGTATGAAGACAGTGGATTAAATATGTCTGCTTAAACAACTCAACAACCAGAGTAACCAGACTAGAGGAGGGAAGAGAGAAGAAGGAGAAATAGAAGGAAGAATGTATCTATATAATAAGAATTGTCGGAGAATTAAACCAGGCAATGCAGCAGCACAGGTCTGGAGGAGGGGCCATCTGGGTCTATACCAGTCCAGTAGATAGGCGTTATCAGGCACGGAGGGGCATGGTTTGGTGTAGGCAGGTCACGCCTCCACTGTGGGCCCCAGGGTCCGATCCCTGAGGCCCCACCTTGGTGGTGGTGGTGAGGAGAAAAATAGCGACACCCCAGTCTCTCCTCCATGGACCAGATGTCCCAAACAACTCTGTTCTAGCCATACTCACTGTGCCACTGGCCACACAAAGAAGTTTGTCTTGCTCTGCCAACTCCCATGCCCTGGCACTTGGCTGGGATTCAAACTCTCACTCTGTACTGGAGAAGCACCGCTCCGTGCTGCCCAATACATTGTCTCTGGCTGATGGAAGCAGGCAGGGTTTGTCCTGTCCCACAGCACTCCAGGGAGGGGATCGCTTTTTCCTACTGCGGACTGCACCCCAGAGCTGGCTCCCCCCCTCCCCAGGTGCATGATCTGGGCAACTGGCCCCAGTCCGGAGAAAGCCCCTCAGAGATTGGATCTTTCTCCGTCCTGGTCTGAGGTTTTTCTGTTGTCAAGATACAGTCCTATGCTTCCCCAGGCTTTCTTTCACTTCCCCTTGTCTCCACAGAAGGGGATCCCTCCCCTCCATTCTTTTTATCTCTCCCCGTTCACCATCATGTACCTGTGGCCCGTCAGGTTGTCCCAGTGGGTCCCTGGAAGCAACCCTGTCTCTTTGCCTCCCAGACTCTTGGAGTTCAAAGTCCTTTGGCTTCAACACTGCTTTGTTTGAGAGACAAGGGAACTTTGGATCCCCCTACTTCTCCACCATGTTGGCCCCTCTCCTGGTCCTTTTAATTAAAGGAGAAATTCCCACTTTAGATCATTAATAAACATAAAGTTAAATGCTACCTGAGTGGATTTAACATCTAAAGAAAGATCAAAATTTTCTTTAAAGACAGTGTGGAGTCAATTGTAATAGTCATGAACAAGTTCATCAAGCTTTTGTGTGCTAATCTGAGTTTTGTTTCAGTCAACAGGCTTAGGAAGAGCGACTGTAATTGGTGATTTCCAACAAGTTTTCTAGCATCTTACCACAAGTTAGATGTTTGTTTTTCTAAATACCCTTCAGGATATTCTCCTCTGGCTGGTTCCATCCAGTGTTTGGCCTGGTTCTCACCAACAAGCACATGGAATAATTAGTATAAATCTGAGAAACCAAAGTGGTAAATTTGAATAACTGTTGAATTCTTCAGCAAACTTACTGGGGTCCTCAGTCACTTTAGGGGACTTTTTAACTATGGCTCACAATTCAGCCTTAGTCCAGGGAACAAGGAACTTGAAGTTTATTTAGTTCCTCGGAAAACTTAACTTTAAAGAAGCAGGTTTTAATAGGTTCAGGAGAGGACGAAGCAGAGAGATTAAAAGGCAAGTTCAGCAGAAAGAACAGACAAAAGTGTTGCCAGAGGTGGGTCCTGAGCACAAGATGGGTGCAGATGGAGGGAGGGAGAAAATGGCCTCAGAAGCCATTTTGATGGCTTTTGTTCTGATGGCTTCAGTTGTTTGTTTGCCTCAGTTGATTTGTAAATAGCATCTTGCAAAAAGGCAAACTTAGTATCCTGAAAACATATGGAACCCTCAAGGTACAATTTAAAATATGCATCCCAGAGATACAGAGTTTGCCGGACAAACACAAGATAAAGGAATTCATGACCACTAAATAGCCCTACAAGAAATGTTAAAGGGGACTCTGCATGGATAAACCATAAGTAGGACTAAGAAAAGTAGGAAACACAAAAGCAGTATAAATAAGTATATTTAAAATTCAGTCAAGGGATTCACAAAATAAATTATGTAAATAAATTCACAAAATAAACATAAATTATGAACCATATACCTAAAATATGGGCATGGGAGAGAGAAGGGTAAAGAATAGGTTCAAATTTAAGTGACCATCAACTTAATATAGAATGTTACATGCAGAAATTATATACACACCCACACGTGTATATACACATACACACACAAATTACCATTATATATACATCCATGTATATATATATAATGGTAACCATGACTCAAAAACCAGTAATAGATAATGCAAAGACTAAGAGAAAGGAATCCAAGTATATCACTTAGGCCAACTAATCATGAGAAAAAAGAAGAAAGGAACAGAGAAGTACAAAAACAACCATAAAACAAGTAGCAAAATGGTAATAAACGCATACCTATCAATAATTACTTTGAATGCAAATGAACTAACTCCAGTCAAAAGACATAGAGTGACAGAATGGATAAAAAAGCAAGACCCATCTATATGCTGCCTACAAGAGACTCATTTCAGACCTAAAGACACCAGAATCAAAGTGAAGGGATAGGGAAATGTTTATCATGCAAATGGATGTCAAAAGAAAGCCCAGGTGGCAATACATGTATCAGACAAAATAGACTTTAAAATAAAGACTGTAACAAGAGACAAAGAAGGACACTATATAATACTAAAGGGGACAGTCCAACAAGAACATAATACTTGTAAATATGCACCAAAAATAGGAGCACCCCAATACATAAAACTGTTAATAACAAAAAGAAAGTAATTGAAGGTAATACATTAATAGTAGTGTACTTTAAATTTTTTTTAACGTTTATTTATTTTTGAGAGAGTGTGAACGGGAGGGACAGAGAGAGGGAGACACAGAATCTGAAGCAGGCTCTGAGCTGTCAGCACAGAGCCCAACACAGGGTTTGAACCCTGTGATGAGAGATTCAATGAGAAACAATGAGATAATGAGCTGAAGTCAGATGCTTAACTGACTGAGCTACCTAGGTACCCCTAAAGTAGGGCACTTTAACACCCCACGTACGTCAACAGATCATCCAAACAGAAAATCAACAAGGAAACACTGGCTCTGAATAACACATTGCACCAGATGGATTTGACACATGTATTCAGAACATTCCATCCTAAAACAGCTGAATACACACTTTTTTCCAGTGTACATACACCATTCCCCAGAATAAATATTATGCCACAAAACAGGTCTCTCATGGAAAAGATTGAAGTCATACCATGCATCTGTTCTGAACACAGTGCTTTAAAACTAAAAGCCACAAGAAAAAAACCTGGCAAGAGCACAAATACATGGAGATTTAATAACATGCTACTAAACAATGAATTGGTCAGTCAAGAAATTAAAGAGGAAATAAAAAATAACATAGAAATAAAATGAAAATACAATCATCCAAAATCTTTGAGATGCAGCAAAAGCTGTTCTAAGAGGGAGGTTTATAGCAATACAGACCTACCTCAAGAAGCAAGAAATATCTCAGATAAACAACCTCATACCTATAGGAGCTAGAAAAAGAAGAACAAAATCCAAACCAGTAGACGGAAGAAGTTTTAAGTGTTAGAGCAGAAATGAAATAGTAACTTAAAATACAGTAGAACAGGTCAATGACACCAGGAGCTCATTCTTTGAAAAGATCAACAAAATAAACCTTTTACCATACTTATCAAAAAAAAAAAAAAACCTCAAAATCAGCAGTGAAAGAGAAGAAATAACCACCAACATCACAGAAATACAAAGGATTATAAGAGAATATTACAAAAAATTATATGCCAGCAAATTGGACAACCTAGAAGAAACACACAAATCTCTAGAAACATATATATAACCTCCCAAACTGTCAGGAAGAAATAGAAAATTTGGACAGACCAATTACCAGAAATGAAATTGAATCAGTAATCAAAATACCTCCCATAAACAAAAGTCCAAGACCAGATGGCTTCACATGTGAATTCTACCATTTAAAGAATTAATACCTAGTCTTCTCAAACTATTCCAAAAATCAGAAGAGGAAGGAAAGGTTGCATATTCATACTATGAGGCCAGGATTACCCTGATACCAAAACCAGATTAAAACACTGCAGAAAAAAGAATGATAGTCCAATGTCTCTGACGAATATAAATGCAGAAGTCCTCAACAAAATATTAGCAAACTGAGTCCTACAATACATTTTAAAAATCATTCACAGTCTAGTGGGATTTATTCTGAGGATGAAAGGGTATTTTAGTATTCCCAAATTAATCAGCATGACACATCACATCAATAAGGGGAATGATAAAAAGCATGTTATCATCTGCACAGATGCAGAAAAAGCATTTGACAAGGTACAACATTTATTCATGATAACTCTCAACAAAGTAGGTTTAGAGGGAACATAGTTCAACATAATAAAGGCCATGTATGGAAACCCCACAGTGAACATCATACTCAGTGGTGAAAACCTGAGCTTTTCCCTTAAGATCAGGAGAATGACAAGGATGTCCCCACTCACCACTTATATTCAACATATTGTTGAAAGTCCTGGACACAACAATTAGACAAAAACAAAAAGTATTGAAATTGGAAAGGAAGAAGTAAAATGTTCACTGTTTGCAGATAACATGATACTATATGTAGAAAACACTAAAGTTCCATCAAAAAACTAGAACTGGTAAGTGAATTCATTAAGGTCACAGGATACAAAATCAATATATAGAAATACGGGGCACCTAGCTGGCTCAGTCAGTGGAGCATGCAATTCTTGATCTCAGGGTCGTGACTTCAAGCCCCATGTTGGGTGTGGAACCTACTTAAAACATGTTTTTCAGAAATCTGTTACATTTCTATACACATAATGAGGTAGCAGAAAGAAGTTAAGGGGAAAAACCCCTTTTAGTGTTACACCAAAAAATAGTAGAAACCTAACAGTAAACTTAACCAAAAAAGTAAAAGAACTAAACTCCCAAAAACTATGAAACACTGGAAAAAAAAAAAAAAAAGCCTATGAAACGCTGATAAAAGAAATTGAAGAGGACACACACAAATAGAAAGACATTACAAATATTGTTAAGATGTCCATACAACAAAAAAAAAAATCTGTAGATACAATGCAATCCCTATCAAAATACCAACAGAATTTTTCACAGAACTAAAATAAATACTAAACTTTGTATGGAACTACAAAGACCCCAATAGCCAAAGCAGTCTTGAAAAAACAACAAAACTGGAGGTATCACAACCCCAAATTTGAAGATATACCACACACCTGTAGTAATCAAAACAGTATGGAATTGTCACAAATACAGACACATATATCAATAGAATGTTATAGAAACCCAGAAATGAACCCACAATTATATGGTCAATTAATCTTTGACAAAGGAGGAATGAATATACAATGGAAAAAAGTCTCTTCAATAAATGGTGTTGGGAGAACTAGATAGCTACATGCAAAAGAATGAAACTGGACCACTTTGTTACACCATACACAGAAATAAATTCAAAATGGATTAAAGACCTAAATGTGAGACATGAAACCATAAAAATCCTAGAAGAGAGCACAGACAGTAATTTCCCTGACATTAGCTGTAACAATTTCTAGCTAGGTCTACGGAGGCAAGCCAAACAAAAAATAAACTACACCAAAATAAAAGCTTCTGTACTGCAAAGTAAGCAACGAAGGAACATGAAAGCCTGCTGAATGGGAGAAGATATTTGCAAATTACATATATGATAAAGGATATCCAAATATACAAAGAATGTATACAACTCAACAAAACAAATATTCCAGTTAAAAAATGGGCAGAAGACATGAACTGACTTTTCTCCAGAAGAGACCAACAGATGGCCAACAGACATATGAAAAGATACTCAATATCACTTATCATCAGGGAATTGCAGATCAAAACCACAATGAGAAATCTCTCACATCTGTCAGTATGGCTGAAAACTAAAATACAAACAGTAACTGTTGGTGAGTATGTGGAGAAAAACTGTTGATTCCTGCAAACTGGTACAGCCACAGTAGAATATAGTATGGAGAGTCCTCAAAAAATTAAAAATAAAACTATCATATGATCTGCTGATTTCACTACTGGATGTTACCCAAAGAATACAAAAACACTAATTTGAAAAGATATATGCACCTCTATATTTATTGCAGCACTTCTTACAATAACCAAACTATGAAAGCAATGCAAGTGTCCATCAGTAGATGAATGGATAAAGAAGAGGTTGTGTATACATACAATGGAATAGTATTCAGTCATTTAAAAAATGATATCTTGCCATTTGCAGCATCGTGGGTGGATCTACAGGATATAATGCTAAGTGAAATAAGTCAGAGAAAGACACATACTGTATGATTTCACTCATATGTGAAATTTAAGAAACAAATGAACAAGGAATAAAAGACAATCCAAAAAAAACCCCAGACTCTGAACTAGAGACCAAAGTGATGGTTATCAGAGAGGAGATGGGCAGGAGGGGCGGTGCATGACACAGGTAAAGGGGATTAAGAGTCCACTTATCTCAATGAGCACTAACATACAGAATTCTTGAATCACTGTATTATACATCTGAAACTAATACTATACAGAATTCTTGAATCACTGTATTGTACACCTGAAACTAATACTATATGTAATAAAAATTTTAATAAAAAATAAAATAGGCATCCCAGTCAGTTGTGTTTTTGTTTTTCTGCAAGTCACAGCTTTCTAATTTAATTTTGAGTAAAGCAAGTTTGTGAAGATTAAAAGTTTCCCATAATAGCCATTGAGGTTCAAAATTACTTTTGGCTAAGTTGATCCATTTAGTTATAAATATACATGCATGAAGACGATAGATTTTTTTTTTTTTTTTTTTTTTTTTTTTTGAGAAGAGAGGGAAACAGAATCCCAAGCAGCCTCTTCCCTGCCAGCACAGAGTCCGACATGGGGCTCTAACCCACAAACCGCAAGATCATAACCTGAGCTGAAGTCAAGAATCAGACACTTAACTGACTGAGCCACCCAGGCACCCCAATAAGAGACCCTTTTTTTTTTATGTTTAGTTTTGAGAGAGAGAGCGAGCATGAATGGGGGAGGGACAGAGAGAGAGAGAGGGAGACACAGAACTTGAAATGGGTCCCACGCTCTGTACTATCAGCACAGAGCCCAACGTGGGATTTTTTGGTTCTTATTTTAGAGAATGAGTGAATTGGGGAGAGGGGTAGAAGGAGAGAGAGAATTTTAAGCAGGCTCCATGCTCAGTGCAGAGCCCAATGCAGGGCTTGATCCCACTACCCTGGGATCATGACCAGAGCTGAAATCAGGAGTAAGATGCTCAAGTGAGCCACAGGCACTCCAGAACGTTAAATTTTAAACATAAAACCAGCCAGAGTCCCAGAAACATGAGGAGAAGTGGGGGGTACCCTCAAGCATTTTGATAACTGTTCTCCCATTTCTTAGAGGCTTTTCTCTAGAGCAGAAAGAAATTTCTAAACACAGTTTCAGGGCGCATGGATGGCTGTCAGTTAAGCGTCCAACTTTGGCTCAGGTCATGATCTTGCAGTTTGTGAATTCGAGCCCCACATCAGGCTCTGTGCTGACAGCTCAGAACCTAAACCTGCTTTGGGTTCTGTGTCTTCCTCTCTCTTCCCCTCCTCCACTTGTTCGTTTTCTCTCTCTCTCTCTCTCTCTCTCTCTCCCAAAAAATAAAACATTTACAAAAATAATAAAAAAATAAACAGCACAATTCCAACAGGAACAGTCTGGTTCTAAAAAGGAGTCAGACCAAAGGCTAGAACAGTTTCAGTAGGCACAGTCTGGTTCCAGGCAGGAGTCAAGCCAGAGACCAGCATGGTTTCATCATGAAGAGTCTCGTGTCCTAAAAGGATTCAGACCGAAGGCCACACAAGTACTCTCAGAGATTGAAAAAACAAAAACACAAGGCCTGAAAACAGATTGCAAATGAAGCCTGGAGGCTTAAACACAAAGCAGGGCACTCAAAATCCAGGAGAAAACTTACCTTCAAACTCTGTAGGTGGTGAGAAGACAGCGTACCCAGTTGGCTCTGTAGATACCGTCATCTCTTCGCTCACCAGCCTTAGAGTTGTTGAAGGTCTTCACTAGATCTCATTTTTGATCATCAAGTAATGCTGACTTTAAAAATAAAACTGCCAGGGGCACCTGGGTGGCTCAGTTGGTTAAGCCTCTGTCTCTTGATTTTGGCTCAGATCATCTCATGGTTCATTAGTCTGAGCCCCATGTGGGGCTTCATGCTGATGACACAGAGCCTGATTGGGATTCTCTCTTTCCTGTTCTCTCTACCCCTCCCCCATACTCACTGTCTCAAAATAAACTTTTAAAAATAAATAAGATTGCCAGTTATTTTACCAGCAAAAAAAAACAAAAAAAACCAGGTTTATTCAGTAATACTAGAGAATTGCAGTCCAGGACAAACAAGATAGGGCAAAACGATAGGCAAGAATTCAGAAGGAAGGAGAGGAATGCCCTTTAATAAAGAGGAAAACAGGATGTTGAGAAAGCTGTTATAAACAAAAAAGTCCATTAGAGTAAATTGGGAACTGGAAGTATAGTGGGTTTTCACTGGCTGAGGTGTCAGTGTCTCATTGGCTGGATTGTTGCTTGGGGGAGGAGGAAAGCCTTTCTTCCTCCTGTTGGGATAGCAAAATAGTATCCTTGTGCAAAGTCCCTCTCTTCCCCTTAGGTCTGGAATTGAGAAGTGAGAAGTTGTGAGAGCTGGCCCTGCTGGCCTGACTCCATTCTAAATGAGATTTCCTTTAAAAAAAAAAGGTTTCCTTTAATTAATTTTCACATTTTAAAATATGCATGTGGCAGGGGTGTTTATTTTTTCACCTTTATTATGTTGTGTTCAAATACTATGACCTTTACAGTTCTTGCATTTTGAATTTGGAAATGAGTATGATTTTGTGGAAGTGCTTGTATAATTATTTTTTGTAACTGTTCCAAAGTTATTTGAATAGACATTTCTCTGTAATAGATTTACTTGCAGTCTCTTACCTTTTCTTTCAAATACAAACTTCTTTTAAATCTGTCATAAGGATATATATCCTACTTTACTGCCACTTCTGTTAACCTCCACTTAGGAACTTCGTAGAACCATCATTTCAAAGATGGAACCCTTCTCTATTTTATCTTTCCCATAATTCCCCTTAAGAAATGCTAGGGGTGCCTGGGTGGTTCAGTAGGTTAAGTGCCCAACTTGATTTCGGCTCAGGTCATGATATACAGTTCGTGGATTCAAGCCCCGCATCAAGCTCGGCACTGGCAGTGCAGAGCCTGCTTGAGATTCTCTCTCTCTCCCCACTTCTCTGCCTCTACCCAGCTCTCTTTCTCAAAATAAATAAACTTAAAAAAGAAGACTGTTACAGCTTGATTACTCTAACAAGATATAATATGAAGCACCAAGATTCAAATGAAATAAATGAATCTCACATCAAATTTTCTTGGATATAGATTCATTTTTCCAGTGACCAAACCCTGCTACACTTCATTCCTCAAATGTTTCTCTCCTTGGCTAATAGAATTTCTTAGTTTCACCTGGAAGCAGAGTGGTCTAGGGGAAAAAAAGACAGATTTTAGGTCAGAAAGGCCTGGGTTTTAATCCAAGCTCTACGTACATAACAGTTTGATCAAGTTATTTAACCTCTTTAAACCTTAGTTTCCTCTCCTGTAATAAAAGAATAAAAGCCAAGAATTAATACTGTATCAACTGCAGGGGCTACTAACCTTAGAAAAAGCATCATCGTTGGCAGTCTAAGAGAAAATAGAGAAGTAGTAAAAATAAATAAAAATGGCGTTTATTATATATGTATGTAATTCTGTATGTATATAATCAATTATATATAATTATATTTATATAGCATATTAATATATAATAAAACATTTTATATAATATATACATTATGTGTATATATATATATATATATATTTAAGTATTTGTTCTTTTGAGAGAGAGAGGCAGAGAGAGAATTCCAGGCAAGCTGTATACTGTCAGTACAAAGCCCAATGCAGGGCTCAAACTCATGAACCATGAGATCATGACCTGAGCTTAAACCGAGAGCCAGCCACTTAACCAAGGCACCCAGGAGCCCCTAACATATATTTTTAATACAGTAAAGAAAAGTTTTGGAAGGCATGTTTTCAAAACAAATCAGATATAAGACCAGTTCCAGTGAGAATCCCTATTTGCTGCATCCCCTCATCAGATTTTGAGGAAATGTTTATCACATTATGATCTAAGATAGATTCTTTCTCAAGTGTTTGTTATGTGGAAAAGTTTTTAGTTTTGAACTAGCCATTACTAGCCTGAAATTTTATTTTTATACTTATACTCTCTTTTTGTTTTATTGTAAGACTAACAAATTTCCAAACTGTTTTTACATTTTAAAAGAATTAGTGGTGCCTGGCTGGCTCATTTGGTAGAGCATGTGACTTGATATCAGGGTTGTGAGTTTGAGCTCCACAGTAGGTGTAGAGATTACTTAAAATCTTAAAAAATATTTATTACAATGCCTAGACACCTATTTTTTTAAACCTGTTTTTATTCATGTGTATATAGGATGGGACATGAAAAGATTTTGTAAAACTATTTTTACAGGCCTTTCTACAGAGTCTTTCTGAGAGGGAAGCAAATTTGTTTTCATGTACTTTTAAGATAATTGACCAGATAGCATATATTAAGTTTTAGCCAACACAAACAAATGGAAAGATATTCCATGCTCATGGGTTAGGAGAATTGATATTGTTAAAATGTCCATACTATTAAAGCAATATACAGATACAATATAATCCCTATCAAAATACCAACAGCATTTTACACAGAACTAGAACAAATAATAAAATTTGTATGGAACCCTAAAAGACCCCAAATAGCCAAAGCAGTCTTAAAAAAAGAAGAATATAGCCGGAGATATCACAACCCCAAATTTTGAGTTATACTACAAAGCTGTAGTAATCAAAACAATATGGTATTGGCACAAAAATAGACACACAGATCACTGGAACAAAATAGAGAACTCAGACATAAACCCGTGTTTATATGGTCAATTAATCTATAACGAATATTAACCAGTTAATCTTTTGGTTTCAAGTGATAGAAACTCAAGTTACCTTAAATAAAAAATAGGTTGTTAGTTCAAAGATTCCCAGGAAGGTTCTGCCTACCAGGCTGTGAGAAGGGCAGGAATTGGACTCAGCCTGAGGGGTTACTAGAGCAAGTCTTGAAACATTGGCAGGATTCTCTTTCCCCCTGCTGCTCATTGCTCCTTTTCCCTATAGGCCACCTTTATTCTCAACCATTGCAGGATTCCTTTAAATAGGAAGATAAATAGTTCCCCACAAGTTTTACACTCTTAGCCACTAAACAGTTAGTTAAACATAATGGTCTTTCTGGGCCATGTTCAAAAAGCTCATGGGTGGGACTGATGAGTGTGGCATGACTTAGTTGCTCTTTCAGGGACCAGTTGACTGTGTGGAGGGTGGAATAGTGTGATAGGTTCATGTCAATCAGGTACCAATCTCTAGACTAGTCAACCGATTACTTTCACTAATCATGTGGGTGGCTAGATCTTAGATAGAAAAGGAGTGCTAGGCAAACAGCCATGTAGAGTCTCCTACCCTAGGACAGTGGGATTCCATGGTTTTCATCATGTTCTCTGTAAGCCCCCAGAGCCCTTGTCAGTTCATGGCAAAACCAGTTTTCCATAAATAACTGTCACATATCCACCTTTGCAACTTGTACTGCTAGTTCTGTATGAGCACAAGCATTTCCTTTGATGATACATGCTTTGTGCAGAAGGAATAAAAGAACAGAATTTAAAAGAATAGAAAAAAAAGAATTTTCCAGACACATATCCCCCTAAATAGGTACTCTGTATTTTAAATAATATTTTTCAAGTATTCAAATAGTATTTTTCAAGTTTCCTACTTTGAAATGACTTTTAACTTCTATCATTAGAAAGATGATCCTGGGCTTTTGGTGGACTCAGAGGTTAGGTAAAGGTTTGTCTTAGTCTAGTAAATAATGGTTTATTCTTTCTGTTTCAGTGAGGAGGTAGATTTTGAACTTCCATGCACTGAAAATGAGTGTGTATCAACTTCAGAACCTGATATTGGTGGACAATCTAAAATGGTATTTAAAGAAAAAACAGTCACTTCTCTTGGAATCGTGGCAGATGGAGTGGCCCCAGTCTTTAAAAAGAGAAGAATTGAAAATGGAAAATCTAGAAATTTAAGGCAACGAGGTGATGATCAGTAATTGCAAAAAAGCTTTTTGTACCTGCTTTTCAGACCGCATGGAGACTATACATCTTGAAGCTCCTCTGTGTTTGTTTAAATGCTAAAAATTTAGATTTATTCTAAATGTATTTTCTGTGAATCTAAAATAAATCTTTTTTTCATGTGAAACTTATTTTTGCTCCTAAAATGGAAGCCTACCACCACATTTCATTGTAATACAGTGTATTATATTGAGTGTCTAAAAATGCTAATTATGTCGTAATATAAGATGCTATGTATCTGTTACTTAAAACATGGAAAAACAAGGCCTTTATTCCATTCTTACTCATAAGCACATTCTTATCCTGCACCGAAAATGCATTACTTTTGCACACTGATACTAACTTATCCAAGAAGTAAGAATCAGACCACATAAGAGAAGATTCACAGGCCCATGATGGTTCAGTTCTAAGGATTCTGTCAAAAGGCTGATACAGAATGTTTATGTGTGTTGGCCTACCATACCCAGTTTAAGGCTAAGGGCCAAGAACCAGGACTGCAACTCAGGAACTTTAAATGTAGTGCTTAATATGGAATGAAATTTGGACCAAAGGTAGAAATGTGTATTTCCCCAGTTTGGTTCAAAGCAGCAAGCATTGTTTAAACATTATTACTTACCTTGAGCTAGGCATTATGCTAGGAGCTGAGGATATAAAGATGAATAAGATATATCCCTGTTCTTCATGATTTCACATGCTAGCATAGTCCTTCTCTCAGTCATGCACTCTGTTTCAAACAGCCTTATATATACTAGAAAGTAATTTTTCAGGCTTATTTAAAGCTATGTAGATAAAGGCTTGAACAAAAGTACTATGATCTCTGACTTCAGTAAAGTTTTAGTATTCCCTTAGACAAATTGAAAATATCTTTTCTGGTTACATTTCTTAACAAGTAGGATTTTCTTATTTTATCCATTTGAAGATGGTTTCTTCCCTTTATTACTCCAAATTCTTAAAATTATATTTTTTATAAATTGTACAGTATTTAACGTTTGGTAGTAAATATTTGTCTTTTTAAGTTTACTAGTGTACATGTAAGAAAATGATAGCTTATTAAAAACTTTATGAACGAGTTAATTAATATTGGATTGGATTTTTTTTTCTAATACTGATCAGAGTTAACAGCATTGGTGAAACAGTATTTGGACATTTGACTATATTTGATCAGTCTACTTATTTAGGTATTTCATGAATACATAGCGTATGAAGAAATATTTTAGGTTCTCAATAGTGCATTTGTCATCTACCTAAGCAGTACATTTTGGTGCTCGACTGCCCTTAATTGGAGAAAGTAATAAGACCATAAATGGAATGCTACTTTATTTTACCCCCACGTAGCTCATACAAAATATGCAAAAAACATACCTTATCATCAGGAGCTTGGGAAGATGGTGGATTAAGAGGACCCCAAGCTCACCCTGTCCCACATTTACAACTAGATACCATCCATATCCAGGTCAATAAACCAGAGAATGATCTGAAGACTGGCAGAACAAACCACAGCTAAATATAGACGTGGAGCTGCCTCTCAGGTCAGGACGGTCAGCTAGGCAGAGGGAGGCTGCCAGCAGGAGAGAGGGAGCTCTCCTGTATGGAGAGAGCAGAGATACAGGCCATCACACGGCAAGGAAAGCTAATCCCCATAAGGTTGGCTTTAAAAACCAACCTGTGTTTGTAAAACCAGTGGGACTTGGATCCTGGAGTCAGCCAACTCTGCACTGGGCAAGCGATAGCTGTGTCTCCACTCTTACAGAGCAGCTGGCTTGGAGAGGCAACATAAAAATGGCAGCTTACACAACGCCAGGGACAAATAGGAGAGCTGTTCCTACTGAGTATGGAGTATGTTAAGGGATTTGGAAAATGAGGGAGCTGGCAGGTACTGTTTTCCTCCCTCACCCACCAGCATAAACAGAGCCACCTGCAGGAGGTGGTACTGCACAGACACTTGCTACCGAATGTACTACCAATATACCATCCCCACAAGTTCTCCAGAGCACTTTCCCCCTCCTAGCCTGGAGGCCTCGTCCCTGGGCTCAGTGCAAATTTTGCTAAAGCTATGCTTACACCCTGCCTAGCCACCAGGTATTGCCTGCCACTGTGCAAATCACGCAGCGCTGCCCCATGCCCAACCTTGAACACCCACCACTTGGCCCCAATGCACAAGTTCCCAGGTGCCACAATATTTTGCGAAATCTAGCATAGGACTAGGGTCCCAACACAAATTTTGCTAACACTGCTTCCCACTCCCAAGTTCCCCTGTGGGCACAGGCCATCAGAGCTGGCCTGCCAGAGTCCCACTAACACCACAGGAAACAATCACAGCCCACAACATGCAGAGAGTCAGTGCAGACAACTGCACTGAAAGGAAAAGTGACACAACAGCAGGGTGTCAACACACATAGGTACTCTCCTGCAATGCCAGGTTCTGATGAACAGGGGATAGTGCACTGCAGGGCACTCCAGGACCTCCTCTTTATAATCGCTACTTTTAAGAACAGAATACCTAGCTGACAACACACAGAAACACACAGAGAAGCAGACAAAATGAGAGAAAATTTTCCCAGCTCAAAGAACAAGTCCATGGCTAGAGATCTAAGCAAAACAGATACATCTAACACACCAGTTTAAAGCAATGACCACAAGATACTCACTGGACTTGAGAAAACTGGACATGAGACACTTAACTCAGAGATAAGGAATAACATAGCAGAGATAAAGAGCTCAATAAATGAAATAAGAAACACGCATGACAGAATGAATAGTGGGATGGAAGAAGCAGAGGAACAAATCAGTGACCTAGAAGACGGAGTAATGGAACATAATCAAGTTGAACAAAAGAGAGTAAAAACAATTACATGAAACAAGAACAGACAGGACATTTAGCAACTCCATCAAATGTAATAATTTCATATTATGGGACACCCAGAAGAAGAGAGAGAAAAAAGGGGGTAGAAAATTAATCTGAAGAAATAGCTGAAAGGTTCCCTAATCTTGGAAGGAAACACATCCAGGTACAGGAGGCACAGAGATTTCCCATCAAAATCTACAAAAGCAGACCCACACCAAGATACATTGTAACTAAATTGAAAAAAAGTGGTGATAAATCTTAAAAGCAAGACAGGGGCGCCTGGGTGGCTCCGTTAGTCGAGCACACAACTCGGTTTTGGCTCAGGTCACGAGCTCATGGTTTCTGAGTTCAAGCCCTGTGTCAGCCTCTACGTGCTGAAAGCTTGGGATTCTCTCTTTCTCTCAATAAGTAAATTAAATAAATAAATAAGAAAGCAAAACAAAAGAAGTATCTTACAAGGGAAACCCCATAAGTGGCATGACATATTCAAAGTGCTGAATAGGAAAAATCTGCAGGCAAGAATACTTTATTCAGCAAGGTTATCATTCAGAATAGAAGGAGAGATTAAGAGTTTCCCAGACAAAAACTAAAGTTCATGACCACTAATCAACCCTGTAAGAAATATTAAATGGGACTCTTTGAGTAGAAAGGGGGGCCTGGCTAGCTCAATCAGTAGAGCATGTGACTTTGAGCCCCACAGTGGGTGCAGAGATTATATAAATAAATAACTTCTAAAAAATAAAAAAAAAAAAACAAATTGGTATGTGTGTGTGTGTGTGTGTGTGTGTATATATATATATATATATATACACATAAAGGAGAGACCAAAACTGACAGTAAAAAGGTAGGAAATACAAAATCAGTATAAATGAATATTTCTCTATAAAATCAGTCAAGGAACTACCCCCAAAAAGGATATAATAATATATACCTAAAACATGCAGAGGAAAGAAGAATGAGTTCAAACTTAAATGATCATCAACTTAATATAGACTGCTAATGCAGAAGAATTTATATACAAACCTAATAGTAACCATATATCAAAAACTACTAATAAACATGTGAAGAATAAAGAGAAAGAAATCCAAATAAATTTCTAAAGAAAATCAGCAAAACTTGAAAGAGAGAATGACAAGAAAGGGTCAGAGAAAATCTTCAGAAACAACCACAAAACAAGTAACAAAATGGGAATAAATAATATCTGTCAATGATTACTTTTTAAAAATCTGTTCTTTGAAAGGGAGAGGGACAGAGAAAGAAAGAATCCCAAGCAGGCTCCACACCCAGCACGGAGCCCAAAGCAGGGCTCGATCTCACAACCATGAGATCATGACCTGAGTGGAGCCACCCAGGTATCGCAATAATTACTTTGAATGTAAATAGACTAAATGGTCCAATCAACAGACATAAGGTGACAGAATGGAAAATAAAAGTAAGACCCGTCTATATGCTGCCCACAAGAGACTTATTTTAGATATAAAGGCACCTAAAGATTGAAAGTGAGGGATGGAAAAATATCTATCATGCAAATGGAAGTCAAAAAAGCTGGAGTAGCAATACTTCTATTAGACAAAAGAGACTTTAAAACAAAGACTGTGGGGCGCCTGGGTGGCGCAGTCGGTTAAGCGTCCGACTTCAGCCAGGTCACGATCTCGCGGTCCGTGAGTTCGAGCCCCGCGTCAGGCTCTGGGCTGATGGCTCAGAGCCTGGAGCCTGCTTCCAATTCTGTGTCTCCCTCTCTCTCTGCCCCTCCCCCGTTCATGCTCTGTCTCTCTCTGTCCCAAAAATAAATAAACGTTGAAAAAAAAAATTTAAAAAAAAAAAAAACAAAGACTGTAAAAAGAGACAAAGAAGGACACTATATAATAATAAAGGGGATGATCCAACAAGAAGATATAACAATTATAAATATTTAGGCAGCCATCATAGGAACACCCCAAAACATAAAATAGTTCATAACAAATATAAAGGAACTAATCGATAGTGGTACAATAATTATAAAGGACATGGAGTGCCTGGGTGGCTCAGTCGGTTGGGTGTCTGACTTCAACTCATGTCATGATCTCATGGTTCGTGTGTGCGAGCCTCACGTTGGGCTCTGTGCTGACAGCTCAGAGGCTGGGGCTGCTTCAGATTCTGTGTCCCTCTCTCTCTGCCCCTCCCCAACTCGCACTCCGTCTCTCTCTCTCTCAAAAATAAATAAACATTAATTATAAAGGACGTTAGCTCCCCACTTACATCAATGGAGAGATCATCTAAACAGAAAATCAACAAGAAAACAATACCTTTGAGTGACACACTGGAACAGATGGATTTAACAGATATATTATGAACATTCCATCCTAAAACAGAATACACATTCTTTTCAAGTGCACATAGAACATTCTCCAGAAACAGTAACATTTTAGGCCACAAAACAAGTCTCACAAATTGAAAAAGATTGAAATCATACCATGCATCTTTTCTGAACACAATGCTATGAAACTAAAAATGAACCACAAGAAAAAAATCTGGAAAGAACACAAATACATGGAGTTTAAATAACATGCTGCTAAACAACAAATGGATCAACCAAATAAAAGAAGAAATTAAAAATACATGGAAACAAATAAAAACGAAAGCACAATGACCCAAAACCTCTGGGATGCAACAAAAGCAGTTCTAAGAGGGAAGTTTATAAAACCAGTATAGGTCTAACTTAAGTAGTAAGATAAATCTCATATAAACAATCTACCCTTACACCTAAAAGAGCTACAGAAAGAACAATAAAACCTAAAACCAGCAGAAGGAAGGAAATAATAAAGATTAGAGCAGAAACAAATGATATAGAAACTAAAAACAAAAACAAACAAACAAACAAAACAGAACAGGGACACCTGGGTGGCTCAGTCATTTAAGCACCTCACCTTGGCTCAGGTCATAATCTCACAGTTCATGGGTTTGAGTCCTGAGTCAGGCTCTGTGTGCTGACAGCACAGAGCCTGGAGCCTGCTTCAGATTCTGTGTTTCCCTCTCTTTCTGCTCCTCCCCTGTTTGTGTTCTCTCTCTCTCTCTCTCTCTCTCTCTCTCTTTCTCTCTCTCTCTCAAAAAAAAAATGATAACAAAAAAACATTAAAAAAAAAACAAAACACCAATGGAACAGATCAATGAATCCAGGAGTTGGTTATTTGAAAAAAATTAACAAAATTGATAAACCTCTAGCCAAGCTTATCAAGAAAAAAAGAGAAAGGACTCAAATAAAATCACAAATGAGAGAGCAGAAATAACAGCCAACACCAACAGAAATACAAATAATCATAATATTATGAAAAACTATATGCCAACAAACTGGACAACTTAGAAGAAATGAATAAATTTCTAGAAATATATAAACTACCAAAACTGAAAAAGAAAGAAATAGAAAATATGAACAGACAGATAAGCAACAAAGATATTGAATCAGTAATCAAAAAACTCTTAGCAAAAGTCCATGACTAGATGGCTTCACAGGCAAATTCTAAAAAATATTTAAAAAAGAGTTAATACTTATTTTTTTCAAACTATTCCAAAAATCAGAAAAGGAAGGAAAACTTCCAAATTCATTCTATGATGCCATTACCCTGATATCAAAACTGGATAAAGATACCACTAAAAAAGAAAACTACAGGCCAATATCCCTGATGAAAATAGATGCAAAAATTCTCAATAAAATACTACTAAAGTGAATTCAATAATACATTCAAAAACCATCCCACGATCTAGTGGGAATTATTCTGGGGTTCTGAGGGTGGTTCAGTATTCGCAAGTCAATCAACACGATACATCACATCAATAAAAAATAAGAATAAAAACCATATGATCATTTCAATAGGTACAGAAAAAGCATTTGACAAAGTACAACATTCATGATAAAAACCGTCAACAAAGAACGTTTAGAGGAAACATACTTCAACATAATAAAGGCCACATATTGAAAACCCACAGCAAAATCAAATTCAATGGGAGAAAACCTGAGAGCTTTTCCCCTAAGGTCAGGGACAAAACAAGGATGTCCATTCTCACCACTTTTATTCAACATAGTACTGGAAGTCCTAACCACAGCAATCATAGAAGAAAAAGAAATAAAAGGCATCCACATGGGTAAGGAAGAAGTAAAACTTATACTATTTACAGATGACATGATACTATATACAGGTAACCCAAAAGACTCCACCAAAAAAATCCTGTAACTGATAAATGAATTCAGTAAAGTCCCTGGATAAAAAAAAATCAAGGTACAGAAAGCTGTTGCATTTCTATATACCAATAATGAAGCATCAGAAAATAAAATTAAGAAAACAATCCCATTTACAATTGTACCAAAAATAAGAAACCTAGGAATAAATCTAACCTAACCGAAGAGATGAAGAACCTGTACTCAGAAAACCATAAAACACCGATGAAAGAAATTGAAGAAGACACAAAGAAATGGAAAAATATTCCATGCTCATGGATTAGAGGAATATTATTAAAATGTTTATACTATCCAAAGCAATCTCCACATTTATTGCAATCCTTATCAAAATACCAACAGTACTTCTCACAAAACTAGAACAAACAATCCTAAAATTTGTATGGAACCACAAAAGACCCTGAATAGCCAAAGCAATCTTGAAAAAGAAAAGAAAAGCAAAACTGGAGGTATCACAATATTGGACTTCAAGTTATATTACAAAGCTGTAGTAATCCAAACATTATGGTACTGGCCGAATAGACACACATGTCAATAGAACAGAATAGAAAACCCAAAAATAAACCCACAATTATATGGTCAATCTTCGACAAAGCAGGAAAGAATATACAATGGGAAAAAGACAGTCTCTTCAGCAAATGGAGTTGGGAAAACTGGTCAGCTACAGGCAAAAGAAAGAAACTTGGCCACCTTTTTACAAAATAATAAATTCAAATGGATTAAAGACCTAAATGTGAGACCTGAAACCGTAAAAATCCTAGAAGAGAACACAGCCAGTAACTTCTTTGACATGGACCGTAGAAACTTCTTTCGAGACATGTCTCCTGAGGCAAAAGAAACAAAAGCAAAAATAAACTATTGGGATTACCTCAAAATAAAAACTTTCTGCACAGCAAAGGAAACAATCAACAAAACTAAAAGGCAGCCTATGGAATGGGAGAGGATATTAGCAAATGACATATCCAATAAAGTCCTAGTATCCAAAATATATAAAGAACTTATAAAACTCAACACTGAAAAAACAACTAATCAATTTAAAAATGGGCAGAAGATATGAACAGACACTTCTCCAGAAAAGACATACAGATGGCCAACAGACACATGAAAATATGCTCATTATCCCTGATCATCAGGGAAATGCAAATCAAAATGAGAATGAGATATCATCTCTCATGTGTCAGAATGGCTAAAATCAAAAACACAAGAAACAACAGGTGTTGACGAGGTTGTGGAGAAAGAGTAACCCTTGTGTGCTATTGGTGGAAATGCAAACTGGTGCAACCACTGTGGAAAACAGTATGGAGATTCCTCAAAAAGTTAAAAATAGTGGAGTGCTTGGCTGGTTCAGATAGAGCATGCACCTCTTGATCTCAGGGTCTTGGATTCAAGTGCCACATTGGGCACAGAGCTTACTTTAAAAAAAAAAAAAAAGTTAAAAATGGAACTATCTTATGATCCAGCAATGGCGCTACTGGGTATTTACCCCCAAAATACAAGAACATTGATTCAAACAGGTACGTGCACCCCTATGTTTACTACAGCATTTTTTACAATAGCCAAGTTATGGAGGCAACCCAAGTATCCATCAATTGATAAATGGATAAAGAAGATGGATGTGTGTGTGTGTGTGTGTGTGTGTGTGTGTGTGTGTATCATTATTCAGTCATAATATTATTCAGTTATATTATGGAATTATTATGGAATATTATTCAGTCATAAAAAAAAGAATGAAATCTTTCCATTTGCAGAGACATGGATGAAGCTAGAGAATGTTATGCCAAGTGAAATAAGTCAGAGAAAGACAAATACCGTATGATTTCATTCATATGTAAAATTTAAGAAAAAAAAACAAGCAAGGGGGAAAAAAAGAGAAACAATAAAGGGACTCTTTTTTTTGTTTTTTTTTTTTAAATTTTTTTTCAACGTTTGTTTATTTTTGGGACAGAGAGATACAGAGCATGAACGGGCGAGGGGCAGAGAGAGAGGGAGGCACAGAATCGGAAACAGGCTCCAGGCTCTGAGCCATCAGCCCAGAGGCCGACGCGGGGCTCGAACTCATGGACCGCGAGATCGTGACCTGGCTGAAGTCGGATGCTTAACCGACTGCGCCACCCAGGCGCCCCATGGGACTCTGTTTTTTAATTAAGTTTATTCATTTGTTTTGAGAGAGAGAACACAGGTGGGAGAAGGGCAGAGAGAGAGAGAGAGAGAGAGAGAGAGAGAGAGAGAGAAAATCCCAAGCAGGCTCCACGCTGCCAGTGCAGAGCCCGACACAGGACATGAACCCATGAACCGCAAGATCATGACTTGAGCCCAAATCAAGAGGCAAACATTTAACTGATTGAGCCACCCAGGTGCCCCAAGAAAGGGACTCAATTATAGAGAACAAACTGATGGTTACCAGAGGGGAGGGGTGGGAGTCTTTTAAATAAGTAATTAGGATTAAGAAGTGCCCTTGTCCAGATGAGCACAGGGTGACATATGGAAAGGTTGAATCACTACACTGTTCACCTGAAACTAATACGTCACTGTATGTTAACAGTACTGGAATTAAAATAAAAACTTGAAATAAAAAAATAAATATAAAACCACACTTCATCATATAGTAGTTCTCTCTGATGCATTCTTTAAATTATTTCCTTTACCTTTGGAATAAGAAGGATTCTCCAGGTGCCTGGCTGGCTCAGTCAGTAGAACATATGACTCTTAATCTTGGGGTCATGAGTTCAAACCCCATGTTAAGTGTAAAAAAGAAAATAAAAAAGACCATATTCTCAGAAGTTTGGAAGTAAATCTCCTTACGTTGAACTAGTTTTAAGAATTGCTCAGGGAATGGGCTATGGGCTAAATGGGTAAGGAGCATTAAGGAATCTACTCCTGAAATCATTGTTGCACCATATGCTAACTAACTTGAATGTAAATTAAAGAATGAATTATTAATTTAAAAATAATAAAATAAAATAAAATTTCAGAGAAATGCACAAGGTACGTTATAGTTCAGCTAATTTGTTAACAAAAACATTCAGATAAATTTTAAAAAATAAAATTCAGATAAAACATTATAAAAAAAACAAAACAAAAACAAATTGCTCAGAAAACACTGTTGTCAAAAATGTAAGGAATCAAATCGGTAAAAACAGTACTTTTCTATTTGCTTTGAAAGATTAGAAGGGCACCTGGGTGGCTCAGTTGGTTAAATGTCTGACTCTTGATCTCAGCTCAGGTCATGATCTCACAGTTTGTGAATTCAAGCCCTATGTAGGGCACTCTGTGCTGACAGTATGGATCCTGCTTAGGATTCTCTCTCTCCCTCTCCCTTTGTGCCTCTTCCACTTGTGTGTGCATGTACTCTATCTCTCTCTCAAAATAAATAGACATAAAAATTTGTTTAAAAAAAAGAAAGATTAGAGAACATACGAGCTTTAAATTACCTGGACTTTTCAAGAAGTTAAATATTTCATATCATCATTTCTACCATCACCGATTATTTCATATTTTTAATATATGTGTACATTGATCGTAAATAATATATATTATTATGAATATAAAACCCCAAATAATAAAGAAGTAAAAAAAAAAAAAAAAGTCCCGATAATCTCTCACTGCTCTGCAATGATCACTGTGGGCTTTTTTTCCTGAGCATGTCAAGACTATGGATACAGTGAGTAACCTTTATGACGTTTGGCTCCATGAGGTCCATTCTAGAGGAATCTTATACACTGCTAGTTAAAATATATACATTAATTTTTTTCTGTATTTCATGGATGTTTTGAGGTCTTAAAAGCTTGCTGGCCCCTCCTTTCTTAGAGATAGCAAAGGGCTTGCCCTGGAGCACATCCTTCACATACAAATTAACTCATCCCAAACCCACCCTCCAGCCACCTCCTTATCTAATTCTCACACACCATACTAATATTCTCTCTGCCCGAAATCATCGAGGGCCAGATAGCCCAGCAACTAGAGACCACTCGATAGCCCATCACCCCCTGGCATTATTCAAACCTGCCAATCCTATTTACTTTGCCCTACCTTGCCTTGATTTTCCCACAAACGCTTCAATAAAAATTTTAGCCTAGACTTTTCCCTTACTCCTGTCTTCTGCCAAAACCTAGTAGTGTCCCTGTGGCCCAGTGTGGCATGCAGTGACCTTCTCTGATATAATAAACTTTCTCCTTCCAAGCCCCAGTCTTGTCTTTTCTTGTGGCCACACCTACTTCACGATGCCATATCCAACAGGTGCATTTGTACGACACTATGTCAATGCAACATTTATAGAGAAAAATATATAAAAATGTACAAGTATGTATCTGTTAAGCTGGTGAGTCCATGTTCAGGAATGCTATAGGTATCTTATAAGTACTGTCACACATATGGGAAGGAATGTTTCTCTGAAGGCCCGATAGATGAGGGAAGCCACTTCAGATTTCGTAGTCAACAAGACTGTATATTAACTTTGTTCAAATCAAAAGCCTGATTTATGGCCCACCACACGTGCATTGTACATCTACTTCGTGCATGAGTAGCCAAAGGAAAACCATTTTGCCCTTGAGATATTGATCAAGGCTCCTACTCTCCCTATTCCTTGATAAAACTCGTGACTCCTGCCTATCTGCTAATTTATCATCTTTTGAGCTCTTACAATATGTAAAAAAGCACGTAACTGTGTGAAACCTGTTCATTCTCTGGAGCACTTTGTTCCCTGTGAAGAGTGTGTTTCCCGGGCAACTGTCCTAACTTGGGCTCGAATAAAACTCTCTTACTTTTAGAGATTCTACAAGGTCTATCCAATTTGCATTGACATTTCTTGTCATCGTTGGCAGGATATCAGAGCGCCTCACCTGACGACACCTGGGGGTTATCTGGAACTCTGTGCTTGGTCCCAACATGGGCCCCTTTGTGCCCCTCCTACTTCTCAGCCCCTCACAGGTATGTCAGTGAGTTCTCCTGATATCTGGTCCTCCTCAATTTGAGTTGATGGTCCTGATTTTTACTTGAGCTGTTCAGGGTTATCAGTAACGATCTCTAGGTGGGAATAATCTAGAGAGGTTGGAGGTGATGGGTTGGTTGTTTTAATTTGGCATTATACTAATTGATGTTTTTTGTATAAGGCCTGAGTAAATTTTCTGGCTAGAAATAGGAGAGACTGAATGATTCAGCTCTGAAGAGGAGTGACACTTGCTTCTTCAAGCTGAACAGTACTTTCGGGTGACTGAAAGCGCAGCGGATGTACTCAAAACCCATAGTGGTCCCATAGGAATTTCCCATCTCATAAGGTAATTGATGATGGGCTTGTCCAAGGACACACACGTGAGAACTGATTATCCAATGCTCTGAGGCCCCTTGATAGTCTTAGGTCTTACTGAGAGAAACCAAGGCACATCAGAGAATGTATCACGGCTGTGAGGAAGGGACACTCACAAACGGCACCCTCTCAACCCACCATACTCACCATCCTTAGATTTTGCTCAAACCTTATTCCAAAACTGAAACTAAAATGAATAGGGAGACAATTGAGCTTTAAAGGCCAAACAGCTCCCAGGAAACCAACAACAATTCACAGGGACTCTGGCAGGTATACACACAACACACACAGAGTCTCTACGTGGAAGTGCTTACCTAAAGGGGGAATTTTAACTAATAGCTTGAGTCTCAGATGGCCCAAAGAAGGTTCTTTTGACATGTCTGCATTCGTTTTCTTGCATGCACAATTAGAGAAAACTGGCCATAAGACCAAGCAACCAGAAACTAGGAAGCCATTTGGTTCAGTCAGTGAAGCCCCTGGCTTCTGGGAGGAACCAATGCTCACAGAGGCACTCTGGGCTTCATTTGGTTTTTGTCTCTGCAACTTTTGGCAACTTTGGACAAAACCAGCCATGTTAGATTAGAAAATGGGAAAAGACTAATCAATGGATCCATAAATTATAATGCTATCTTATGATTGGATTTGCTTTAATAAAAGACAGATATACAGTAGAATATTATTCAGCCATTAAAATGAATGAAATCTAGGGGCGCCTGGGTGGCGCAGTCGGTTGAGCGTCCGACTTCAGCCAGGTCACGATCTTGCCGTCTGTGAGTTCGAGCCCCGCGTCGGGCTCTGGGCTGATGGCTCAGAGCCTGGAGCCTACTTCCAATTCTGTGTCTCCCTCTCTCTCTGCCCCTCCCCCGTTCATGCTCTGTCTCTCTCTGTCCCAAAAATAAATAAACGTTGAAAAAAAAAATTTAAAAAAAAAATAAATAAATAAAATGAATGAAATCTTGCCATTTGCAATAACATTGATGGAGTTAAGAGAGTATAATTAACACTAAGATTTAAATCAGAGAAAGACAAATATCATATGATTTCACTCATATGTGGAATTTAAGAAACAAAGGAACAAGGGGGGGAAAGGGGAGAGAGACAAATCAAGAAACAGACTCTTAACTATAGAGAACTGATGGTCACTAGAGGGGTGGTAGGTGGGGGGATGGGTGAAATAGGTAATAGGGATTAAAGAGTGCACTTACGGTGAGCACTGACTAATGTACACAGTGGTTAAATCACTATGTTGTATACATGAAATTAATACACCAAAGCTGGGGGCATCACAATGCTGGACTTCAAGCTGTATTACAAAGCTGTAATCATCAGGACAGTCTGGTACTGACACAAAAGCAGACACATAGATCAATAGAATAAAATAGAAAACCCAGAAATGGACCCAGAAATCTATGGCCAACTAGTATTTGACAAAGCAGTAAAGAATATCCAATGGAAAAAAGACAGTTTCTTTAGCAAATGGTGCTGCGAAAACTGGAAAGCGACATGCAGAAGAATGAACTTGGGCCACTTTCTTACCCCTTACAGAGAAATAAACTCAAAATAGATGAAAGACCTAAATGTAAGACAGAAAACCATCAAAATCCTAGGGGAGAAAACAGGCAGCAACCTCTTTCACCTCAGCCACAGCAACTTCTTAAGAAGATAAAAAGCTTATGCACAGTGAAGGAAATAATCAACAAAACTAAAAGGCAACGAATGGAATGGGAAAAGAATTTACAAATGACATATCGGGTAAAGGGTTAGTATCCAAAATCTATAAAGAACTCACCAAACTTAACACCCCAAAAAACAAATAATCCAGTGAAGAAACGGGCAAAAGAATGTGAACACTTTTCCAAAGAAGACATCCAGATGCCTAACAGACACATGAAAAGATGCTCAACATCACTCATCATCAGGAAAGTACAAATCAAAACCACAATGAGATACCACCTCAGAATGATTAAAATTAACAACTCAGAAAATAACAGATGTTGGCAAGGATGCGGAGAAAGAGGATATCTTCTGCACTGCTGGTGGGAATGCAAATTAGGGCAGCCACTCTGGAAAGTAGTATGGAGGCTCCTCAAAAAATTGAAAATATAACTACCCTACAACCCAGCAATTGCATTAATAGGTATTTATCCAAAGGATACAAAAATGTTGATTCAAAGGGACTCATGCACCCCAATGTTTACAGCAGAACTATCACCAATAGCCAAAGTTTGGAAAGAGCCTAAATGTCCAACGATGGATGAATGGATAAAGAAGATGTGGAATATATACACAATGGAATATTACTCAGCCACCAAAAAGAATGAAATTATGCCATTTGCAACATTGTGGATGAAACTAGAGTGTATGCTAAGCGAAATAAGTCAAAGAAATGTATCATGTGATTACACTCATAAGTAGAATATAAGAAACAAAACCGATGAACATGGGGGAAGGGAAGGAAAAGTAAGATAAAAACAGGGGCACCTGGGTGGCTCAGTCGGTTAAGCGTCCGACTTCAGCTCAGGTCACGATCTCACGGCCCATGAGTTCGAGCCCCGCGTCAGGCTCTGGGCTGATGGCCCAGAGCCTGGAGCCTGCTTCCGATTCTGTGTCTCCCTCTCTCTCTGCCCCTCCCCCATTCATGCTCTGTCTCTCTCTGTCTCAAAAATAAATAAAAGTTAAAAAAAATTAAAAAAAAAAGATAAAAACAGAGGGAGGCAAACCATAAGAACTCATAAATACAGAGAATAAACAACTGAGGGTTGCTGTAAGGGTGTTGGGTGAGGGGATGGGCTAAACGGATGATGGGCATTAAGAAGGCACTTGTTGGGATGATCCCTGGGTGTTATATGTAAGTGATGAATCACTAAATTCTCCTGAAACCATTAATACACTGTATGTTAACTAGCTTGGATTAAAAAAAAACTAATATAACACTGTATGTGAACAATACTGGAATTAAAAAAAATATTAGAATTAAAATTAAAAGCTTAATTTAAAAAATTTCTGGGAGTGCCTGGCTGGCTCAGTCTGTGGAGCATGTGACTCTTGATCTCAGGGTCATAAGTATAAGCCCCACATTGGACAGAGAACTACTTAAAAATTTTTTTTTCTGAAAAAAAAAAATGTAGAAACTATGTTTTACTTGCAAGAACTACAATTCCTGATGACTTACTTACTGGTGTGGGAAAAAATGTTATTCTCACCAAAAAGTAGTGGAGAATTGGAGAAAAGAATAGTCTTTCTATTTGATTTTGAGTTTTATTATTTTTCCTAACAAAATAAAGAGAAAGATTTGGAAATTGCACTTTTTGGTTTTTTTTTTAATTTTTTTTTTCAACATTTATTTATTTTTGGGGGGACAGAGAGAGACAGAGCATGAACGGGGGAGGGGCAGAGAGAGAGGGAGACACAGAATCGGAAACAGGCTCCAGGCTCTGAGCCATCAGCCCAGAGCCTGACGCGGGGCTCGAACTCACAGACCGCAAGATCGTGACCTGGCTGAAGTCGGACGCTTAACCGACTGTGCCACCCAGGCGCCCCGGAAATTGCACTTTTAATGTCCTCTTCACAAATATTAATGAAACAAAGACTAGATTTTGTTTGCACCTTGTTTGTGTATGTGTGTGTTATAAATGTGAGATATTTTTTCTATGTCCAGATGGTATTGTTAAAAATTAGTTTGTAAAAGAGCTCTATTTAATTGTTTTAAAGTCAAATGTTTACAGGAATTGTGCATTCTAAAGCTCAGAAAGAGACTAACATAAATGTTTTTCAAGCTCATATGATGTAAGAAAAAATTCAATAATTAAAACCAGTGTAGGTTTGGGGGCACCTAAGTGGCTCCGTTGATTAATTATCTGACTCTTGATTTCCGCTAGGGTGATAATCTCATGGTTTGTGAGATCGAGCCCCACTTTGGGCTCTGTGCTGACAGCGAGGAGCCTGCTTCAGATTCTCTCCCTCTCCCTCTCTTTCTCTGCTCCTCCCCCATGAGCACGCTCTCTCTCTCTCTCTTTCTCCCTCTCTCACTCTCTCTCTTTCAAAATAAATAAACTCAAAAAGAAAAAATGAGTTTAAGTTTGTTGTTTAATTAAAATAGACGTCTTTATATTTACTAGCATTAAATATAAAGCTATTTTACCAAAATATACTAAAGGTCAAATAAGCTTGCATTATCTCTGTTCCAAATTGTCAGCAAAAAATGACTTAAAATGATGGTTGGTTTTGTCTGTCTCATGAGGTTTTCATGCATAACTGTATGAGCAAATAAGTTAAATAAATAAAAAGTTTTATAGCTTTCAAAATCTTTGGTAGCCTGAAACTTTGAAGTTCTGCTAAATTAAATGGTACATTGGGCTGAATTCATTGGGTATCTAGGTATCTAAGTCTTTTCCAACTAAGAATACTAAAGTACCTGATTACTGACCTTAGGTTTGTCTGCTTTGGCCTCTTATTGCAGAGAAACTGGAGGATACTCGGGTGTGTTGATAAACATGCTTTGTACTTAATTGAAAGATTGTATGATGGGGGAAAAAAACATGTTTCTAGAAATTAAAAAATGTATTCATAAATTTCCAATCCAAGGAATTCTGGTGTAACAGTTCACAACTGGTTACTATTTAGTTTTCAGTGGAATCTGAGGTTTCTCAAAGTTAAAATCCTGATAAATGTCATGGCGACTGCTAGAAATGATAAGGGAAACAACTCCATCTGCAGGAAAAATAAGATGTGTTTTTGATAAGAAAGAAGGTATGAGGAAAAGGGAAACATTTTTGCTGAGGGAAAAGAAAGCAAGTTTGTCCTAAATGAGGCTGGGTGTTTAGAGAAAGAAGACTTAGGACAAAATCTAAATGAAAAAGAAAGTTGTAGAAAGTTTGTAAAGGGAAATCTTTGGAGAAGAATTTTATGCGTGGTCAGGGATAAATAAAATTGGAATGAATGAATTTTAAATGTACATTGACAGAAGATTGAGATTTAGCCTTTCTCTCTGTTTTCTTGGATTGTTGGTCTGCTTTTGATAAGAAATTATAAGTGAACTTTTTATCTGCCCCCACTCCCCTCCAAAAAAAAAACCCCAAGAACTTTCTATGCTTTGTTTTTATCAGGTCTTTAATTATGTGAGGAAGTTAAAACTGAATATTAAAAGCATCTAAGTTTTGCTAAGAACTAGATAACCTTCTGTATTTGCATTTTGAATCTCTTATTGCCACCTTGGTTAAATAGATAATTAAAAATTAAGTTTTTTGGGGCGCCTGGGTGGCTCACTCGGCTGGGCATCTGACTTCGGCTCAGGTCACTATCTCCCAGTTGGAGCCCTGTGTCGGGCTCTGTGCTGACAGCTCAGAGCCTGGAGTCTGCTTTGGATTCTGTGTCTCCCTCTCTCTCGGACCCTCCCCTACTCATGCTCTGTCTCTCTCTCTTTCTCAGAAATAAAAATTAAAAAAAAATTTTTTTTAATTACGTTTTTTAATGATCTGTAATCCCACTTAGTTATGTGCTTTAAAACCTTCTGAGGTTTTTAACAAAACTTCCCAAGATTCGAATTCTAAATGAAGTCATTTTGACTAATCAGTCTTGTTTACTTGGTATGGTAAGTTACATGGGAAGCACTGTCAAACAACTAATGAGACACCTTCTTATGTTATATTGTATGGGTAAATGCTGTAACTGTTTTAGAAATTATATGAAATTCTTGAAGTTTTAATATGTTCTGGTGTAAGGTCATCTAATTATTAAAACGCATGTGTCTCAGAAATAACTGAATTTCCTTGTCAAATGCATTATTACAAACACTCATCAGATCTTTAACCATGGCCATTTTTTAGTCTTTTGTCATTTAGTGTTATTGTTCTGATACTCTTGCAAAACGTGTTTCCTCTTCAAGCAGATTCATGAAACTTTTTGACAAACTCTGGTTTCTGATATATTTAAAGCAATAAAACTAAGCTGAGAAGGAATTTGCAAATCTAAAGGAAAAGCTGCATTCAAACAGAACAAATATTAGTAACATGAAACTGAATAAATTAAGAAAGATGATTATAGTCGTGACCAGTTTTGTTTGAAACATTGCTGGTCCGGGGTGCCTGGGTGGCTCAGTTGGTTAAGCATCTGACTCTTGATTTTAGTTCAGATCACTATCTCACAGTTCATGAGATTGAGTCCCACATCTGGCTCTGTGCTGACAGTGCGGAGCCTGCTTGGGATTCTCTCTCTCTTTCCCTCTCTCTCTCCCCCTCCCCCCACTCTCTCTCTGTCTCTCTCTTTCAAGATAAATAAATAAACATTAAAAAAATAAAATAAAAAATGAAACATCGCTGGTCGTCTAATATCTGCTCTTCCAGATTTAAGGAAGACATTTATGACTTACGGAGATATGATAAAGTATTCCTTTGTGAACAAATTGAAACATTTACCTTCCAGAATTCAGAAACTCCCAGTGAGTATTCTTTCTTTCATGGCAATTACAATTATTTGCTTATGTTCAGTAAGAATCTGTTTTCCTTGTAACAAGACACCATTGGAAATACTGGTTATGTTACCAAGGCTTTGACTGGAATGTCATATCTGGGAAAGACATGCATAGACTCAGATATGACCAGACAGCTTTAAGGAATTAAGGCTGACTTTATGGATCCAACAAAGCCCCTTGGAAATATCAGCCTGATATTTCGCTTACAGAGTTCCCCCCAGCCTTACCAGGTGAGTAAAAAATGTCACGTCCTGGCAGGTGCAGAAACCTCACGATATTTTGGAGACCTCAAGAAGAGGAATTCCCCCATATCTACAGGTATTGCAGGCAAACCCGACAGCAGGAATTCGGCTTGGGGGCACCTGGGTGGCTCAGTCGGTTGAGCGTCCGACTTCAGCTCAGGTCATGATCTCACTGTTCACGAGTTCGAGCCCCACGTCACGCTCCGCGCTGACAGCTCAGAGCCTGGAGCCTGCTTCGGATTCTGTGTCTCCCTCTCTCTCTGCCCCTCCCCTGCTCACTCTCTCTCTCTCTCTCAACAATAAATAAACATTAAAAAATTTTTTTTAGAAAAAAAAAAGAATTCGGCTTGGCTTCTGGTCTTGAGAGGCTGAGAGGCTATTAAAAGTTCAACCTAAAATTGCTTATAAAAAGTTCCAGCAAAGCAGATCCAAAAGAACTTATATGGTCAATCACTATTCTTCCTGTGCTTATGTAAATAATGAGGCCATGTTGATTAGAACTGATTACAAACAAATCAGTCTTAATTTGGCTCTTTTGGGTAAAAATGAGGGTGATAATAGAAAAAAAATGTTTCAACAACACATCTTTGTAGATATTAGATTTTAATACTATTCACTGTGCACTAGACTAGATCCTGACTTCTTCTAGCAGTGTTCTCCAATGCCAGGCTACAGCTGTCCAAACCAACACGTTGATTTTCCTCCCACCTTTCTAACTTGGAATCATTTGAGAACTAAAACTGCCCTTTTCCCTGAAGCCCTGCAAATTTCAAATATAAACACCTTGACGTAAAGAAATTACTGCAGTAGTTCATGCAGCATCAATCTTTGTGCCTGTTGCTCAGTGGGCCACTCAAAGATTATCAGAGACATTCAAGCTACAGACTACCATGAGAAGTAGATGACATCAGGGTAGACCGCTTTTCCCAAGATTCAGGACCAGGCCTATATTTCCATTCTTCTTTTAGAATTGTAATATTAGGGGTGCTTGGGTGGCTCAGTCAGTTAAGTGTCAGACTTTGGCTCAGGTCATGACCTCGCAGTTTGTGAGTTGGAGCCCCACATCGGACTCCCTGCTGTCAGCGCAGAGCCCTCTTTGGGTTCTCTGCCTCCCTCTCTCTTTGCCCCTCCCTTGCATGTTCTCTCTCTCTCTCTCTCTCTCTCTTTCTCTCTCTCTCACAAAAATAAATAAATAAACATTTTTTACAAAAAGATCAGGGGGTGCCTGGGTGGCTCAGTCAGTTAAGCATCCAACTATTGGTTTCAGCTGAGGTCATGACCTCATGGTTTGTGAGTTGGAGCCCCACATGGGGCTGTGTGCTGACAGGATGCTCTCTCTCCCCCTCTCTCTGCCCCTCCCCCACTCACTCTCTCTGTCTCTCTCTCAAAAATAAATAAACTTAATTTTTTTAAAAAAGATCATTTCTGCTCTATGGATCTTAAAAAAAAGAAAGAAACATTGCCTAAGTCACATTTAACCTGTTTTATATATAACACTTAACAGATTGATGATTGTATCTCTATAAACTTAGGTGATAATTGAAGTAAGCCCCCCAGCTACAACAATGGGAGAAACTGAGCAACAGCTTGTCCAACATGCCAAAATATCCAAATGTACTCACATTGTGTGGATGGAACGGCCTGAAACAAAATAAGAAAAAAACAATGGCTATCTGTCAGAGATGCTACTGAAGGAATAACTTGGTGGATTCAGCCACCTCTGAAATCTAACTCTACCATACAACCCATAAGGTTCTGAGGTAAATATGGGTCCGTGACCTTCTTTATTAACTGCAGAAACCCAAAATGTACGCTTTCCTAATGTGTGGCAAATCATTAAAGACTTCTGTAACTTTTATAATGTTTACCTCCTTAATACCCAAATTTATGGCCAACCAGACTTATTTCAACACCATAATAGGGAAAGAAACTATTGTAAATACCACCAGAGTTCTTCTGACTAGAGGAAGATAGGCCTTATTAGCCAATGATTCTTACTGGATTCCATTATATACAGACATCTGTGAATTCAGGCAAGATATATGATTATTCCCTGAACAACAATGGAACCCTGAATTCACTCCAACTTGGTCCGTAATGGCTATGCCTATACAAACTAACACACAGTATATGGGAAAAAGGAAGATTTTGTTGGGAAGGTTTACAAAACACTTCTGTATTACTCCTTGATTTATTGTGTGACCAGAGTACTTTTTATTATAACGCTACTGCTATATACTATAAGACTGGCTTTACACCTCCAATAGAATTGCCTGACTCTAGCAAAAATTATACTAATATTGATATTAATAACCAAATGTTCTGGGAGATAGAATTACAACCACCACAAGATGTAATATCTATGGAAACTAATTGATCAGAGAAATGATTACTTATTTATAATAACATAAAATTTAATGACTATTTTTTATTTTTATCTATTTTTTAAGTTCATTTATTTATTTTGAGAGAGAGAGAGAGAGAGAGAGAGAATCGCAAGCAGATGCAGGGCTCAACACCAGGAACCATGAGATCATGACCTGAGCTGAATCAAGAGTTGTACACTTAACCAACTGAGCCACCCAGGTGCCCCTTAATGACTATTTTAAACCAATCAGATAAAACATCATAAAATACAAATAACTAGATAAAAAAGGTAAACAGATACTCAAATTAATTTAAGATTATCAAAATAAATGTAATGGATATTTTTAGATTCTTCTCTTGTCATGTATGTCTGTCCCTACTCTTCGTTAGTTACTTTGAATGTTATTAACTGGATTTTTATATTATTTCTATATTTATGCTATAAGTGTTACCAAAAAAATGTAAAGGCAAAACTCACCACAAAGCACACATACAGTGTTTGCACACAGTTTCATTTCATTGATGGCACACCTGAGTGGCTCAGTAGGTTAAGTGTCCAATTCTTAGCTTCGGCTCAGGTCATGATCTCACACTTTGTGAGTTTGCACCCCACCTTGGGCTCTGCACTGACGGCCGGCCCAGAACCCACTTGGGATTCTCTCTGTCCTCTCTCTTTGCCCCTCCCCAACTCGTGTTCTCTTTCTCTCCTTCAAAGTAAATATATATATATTAAATATAAATATATATTAAATATACAAATATATATTAAATATAAATATATATAATAAGTATATATATTAAATAAATATAAATATAAATATATATATATCAGGGTACCTGGGTGGCTCAGCCAGTTGAGCATCTAGCTCTTGATTTCGGCTCAAGTTGTGATCTCATGGTTCATGAGATCAAGCCCTGCGTGGGGCTCAGCTCTGACAGCTCTCAGCCTGCTTAGGATTCTCTATGTCTCTCTGCCCCTCTCCCACTTGAACTCTATCAAAATAAATAAACATTAAAAAAATAAATATATAATTATAATATCCCCTATTAAAGGCCATACTGTTGACATCTCTCCTCCCACGTAGACTCCTAGGTAATCCAAAGCAGGCCTAGCATCGAGGGACGTGATGGACCCAGGGCAGATAAGCAATCACCCTAGTATCAAGGGACAAAATAACGATCCTCAATGCTTTTTGTCAAAAGATTATTGATCAAAAGGAGAAAATGATGAAAAAGAAACTCTAAGACCTGATATAAAGGGAAGCCATTTTAGATTTCTTTCTTAGTCAACATGATTATATATATTAACTTTGTTCAAATCAAAAGCCTGATTTATGGCCCACCACACATGCATTGTACATCTGCTTTGTGAGTGAGTAGCCTAAAGGAAAACCATCTTGTCCTTGAGATATTGATCAAGTCTTCTACTCCCTGCATTCCTTTATGATAAAACTTGTGATTCCTGCCTATCTGCTAATCTATAATCTTATGAGCTGTTACAATATGTAAAAAAGCACATAACTGTGTAAAAACTGTTCATTCTCTGAAGCACTTTCTTCCTTGTGAAGACTGTGTTTCCCAGGCAACTGTCCTAACTTGGGCTCAAATAAAACTCTTTCTTACTGTTAGAAATTCTGAAAGGTTTGTTCATTTCACATTGACAGCAGTGACATGTATAAGATTAATGTAGCATTATTTCTAAATCAGATTAGAAACAACTTGAAGGTCTAGCAACACAAAACAGATTAAATTAAAAGGAACTCTATAGGTGCTTTTATGAATTGATCTGCAACATACATTTTTAGGCAAAAGAAGCAAGATTCAGAAAAAAAAGTGCACTGGTTAAAGATAAAGTTCTATTGCCAGATGGATTCTGCCAATCCCGCCTTTGTACATGGCAGACCTTGGAAAATTTTAGGCAAGCTATTTAAACTCTCTACCTCTACCTTCTTATCTGTAAAATGGGGATTTCTTAAGAAAGGTTTTAGGTTCACAACAAAATTGAAAAGAAAGTACAGGGGTGCCTAGCTGGCTCAGTCAGTTGAGCATGTGACTTGTGATCTCACTGATGCGAGTTGGAGCCTCACATTGGGTGTAGACATTACTTAAAAAATAAAATCCTTAAAAAAAAGAAAAGAAGGTACAGAGACTTCCTATGTACTCCTGCCCCCACATATGTATACCTTCCGTTTTCAACATCCCTCAACAGAGTGGTACATTGGTTACAACTGGTGAACCTACATTGACACATAATCACCCAAAGCCCAGAGCTTACGTTAGAATTTACTCTTGGTGTCGTATACTTCTTAGATATTCTGTTCCAGTGGGTTGTTTTTCATTCTTTTATTTCTTTGCATTTCACACTGGGAGATTTCAATGGACATACCTTCAAGCTGACTGATGGCTAACTTGACCATGTCCAGTCTACTAATGAGCCCATCAAAGGCATTCTTCATTTGTGCAATGTTTCTTATTCATAGAATTTCCTTTTGATATTTTAAAATGATTATTTTTTTTTTTGAGAGAGAGAGAGAGAGCAAGCAGGAAAGGTGAAGAGAGAGAGGGAGAGATAGAGAATCCCAAGTAGGCTCTGCACTGTCAGCATGGAGCCCCATGTGGGACTTGAACCCATGAACTGAACTGTGAGATCATGACCTGAGCCAAAATCAAGAGTCAGATGCTTAACTGACTGAGCCACCCAGGTGCACCTCCTTTTGATTTTTTTGAGGTTCTCTCTCTCTGCTTCTGTTTCCATCTCTCTGTACATCACTCTTCTGTTCTTGTATGTTGACCACTTTTTCCGTTAGCGCCATTAGCATTTTCATCAGTTATCTTAAACTTCTCATAATTCTAAAATCTCTGCCATATTTATATCTATTTCTGATACTTGCTTTGTCTCTTCAGACTCGTTTTTATCTCTTAGCATGCCCCGTAATTTTTTTTGTTGAAAGCCATTCATGATGTATTGGATAAAAAGAAGTGAGGTAAATCGGCCTTTCCTGTGAGATTTTATGCTTGTTTCCCTTGGAGTTAGGCTGTGTTTAATGTTTCCTACAGCTGTAGATGTCAGAGGTTTCAATTTGATCTAATGTCCTTGTTTTTCTGTCCTCTGTTGTCTTGGCCTAGACATTCCTTCTTAAATAGAGCCTGAGCCTTGTGGTTCATTCTTTCAGCTGTTTGCACTGTTACTATACTGGGACCCTGTTGATGTGGTGCTAAAGTGGAAGGGAAGCATCCTATTATCTGGTGATTAAGTCTCGGTGTTTAGTGGGTTGTGACCTTCATAAGTGCTTGTCAGCGAACTCTCTCCCCCACTTAGGCGATACTGGAAGACTCCGAGGTGCTAGAGTTGGAATTTCCCTTCTCCTACCTTCCTTAAGGCTCTGATAAAGCAGTTTCCCTTGATGGTGGGCCTTTGTTATGAAAAACAATGCACTTGAAGGTATTTCAAAATGATTCTTTTCCCCCTAGGCATATTTCAAAATGGGTATTTTCCCCCTCCCCCTGAGCCAAACAGAGGGAACTTTTCTCAGGTCTTCACTATGAGGACTGGTGGTGCTCCAGGAGGTAAAGTCAAAGAAACATGTCCTCCCTCACCCCCCACCCCACCTTAGACTGGGCTCTCAGGAGTTGGTAACTCAGGCAGTCCACCTTCAGCCTCCAGCGATTTGTCAGTTACCTTTGTTACCTACACTACTGGCTGCAGGGCTTCTACTGCAGGTAAGCTGACACGTTCTCTGTATTTAAGCAGGTAAGCTGACACGTTCTCGGTATTTACTAGTCTCTCTGGTAAAGACTAGCCAGTTTTCTGATGGCTGTAAGAAAATGTATTGATTTTAATTTTGTGAAACATTTTTCTTCTTGAGAGGGCTGGAATTGATGGCTTTCAAGCTCTCTACGTGTTACAGCTGAGATTCTAGCAATTTTTTTAAAAATGTTTTATTTATTTTTAAGAGAGAGAGACAGAGACAGAACATCAGCAGGGAAGGAGCAGAGAGCAAGGGAGGCACAGGATCCAAAGCAGGCTTTAGGCTCTGAACTGATAGCACAGAGCCCGACGCAGGGCTCGAACTCATGAACCACAAGATCATGACCTGAGCCCAAGTCAGACACTTAACCAACTGAGCCACCCAGGCACCCCCTACCAATTTCTTAAACATCTATTTCAAATACATATTTAAAAACCTATTTCCTTTGGACAAGCCTCATATCTTCACGTAAATTGGTTAAGATCTATATTCAGAAAGGCAAATTTGCCTGCACTGGCCTATAGATATTCTACAAAAGTGAGTCTTGAACCACTACTAAACTTTTCCTTTTGACTTTACTTTGCAAAAGTCAACGTCACACCTATGTCTCAGTTTCTACACCTGTGAAACAGGTATGCTGTTTTGTATAATTCTGGCCGATGCATGTTGTAGAATTGCTTCCCAGCGGTAGAGGGAAGTATTGGCCTGGGTATTTCTAGAAAAGGTAATGCAGAGACCTCAAGTAACTGCTGGCACTGGGGCAAATGGAGAATCAATCCCGAGATTTTTTTTTTCTCCTTATCAGTTCAGACAAGTTCCTTAATTCTTTAATTTGCATTGGGAATCTAGCTTTCAGGGTCCCAGGCTTGAAATTAAACAGGGACCACTCTAAGTGCTTAGAGACCCATTACTGGCTGGCGTTCTTTTCAGAGGTGGAATTTCCCCTTCCCATCAAGCTTCTTGCTAGTGTTTCATTTCCCTTCCTTGTCTCCTGTGTTATGTAGTTCTCCACTTCTTTGACAAAGAAGATGAAAGCAATTATACAAAGGACTGCCCAGGGCTCTGCCATACAACAAACAATTGCAGTGGACTCAGGAGAAAGAGCCTTACTCTGGACCAAAGAGATTTTCTCCAATATCTTGAGACTAGAACATCATTCTGTCTTCTTATTTTACAAGTTCAAATTGAAGTTTGAGATGTCAGGTCTAGCTCATAAAGTAAGTCTTTATCAGCACTTGATTACACCTGGGATCAAATTTCTCCCTTCCTCTTGGAGTTAGGATGATGGAGAAGTCTGCAGACAGAGCTTGGAAATTGTTAGCACCAAAAACAAATGAGCTGGTCCTCCAGGACCAAGGAGCTAAATGCGAGTTCCTTAATAAACCACTATGTGATGCAGAATAAATTAAATTACATCACTTAAATAATTGGCAAAGCTATTGGCAAGCTGTTCCTAAAGCCTAAAGTAGCCCAAACATTATAAATTGTGGCACCACATGCTGGCTTGAGAAGTTTTTTTGTTTTTGTTTTTGTTTTTCTTACTATAAGCTTCATTATGTCATTATTTCTGAAACCGCAATCAGATATCTGAACTGTAGACTTTGCTGTGGTTGCACTGCCTTCTCGAACATTAATTATCTCAGTTCAGAGATCAGAAGGTAATTTTGGCTTTAGCTGGCTGAACTCAGCTGAATTTAGCTGGCGGAATAAAGACAACATGTCCTCGTGTTTCCTAAGTATTATCCATACTAACAACAATTTCAATATTTATCCAGAGACAGATGAAATAATGGCCTAGCAAATCTTTGCCATACACATATTTCAACAGCGACTGTAAAAAGAGCTCACACATCATACTCATCTCTGTTCCCAAAATACATTTTTTGACAGAAGGAAAAATTTGACCATCGCACTGCATGGTGATGGGACTCATCTCTCTATAAAGGTTTGATTAAATGCCTTTGACCCTTGTCATTGACCACAGAAAGGAGAAAAAGAGAAAAATAAATTCTGTCATTACAGAAAATGGGCTTCTCTGGGAATCTGGTACATCCAGCCACAGGGTCTATGCTCCTTCGCTTTGCCCTACCCCCAGATGAAAGAGCTTCCTGGAACAAGGTCAGATGGAAAAGAGAAGAGGGCTGGCCTGAGGTGGAAGTGGAAGAAAATTGACAAGGGATGATAACACTAAAGGCTAGGCAGTCATAGGTAAAATCTGTGACCCAAACCATGTAAATAGGACAAGGGCATGTCACATCATCTTTGAAAGATTCAATTCTACCCACATGGATTGAATATCTGTTGTAGCCAATTTTCAAATTCATGCAGACCATAAAGATGTTCACTGGTTCTCAAAATGTCTGTTGACTGTAGCTCCACGTAGGAATGCCATTTCCTGCCTTCTGCCATTCCTGAGGCCTCTGACCCAAACTGTTACATCTGAGACACTACCTGTGTCCATTGATTTTGAGGAATATTTTCATAAAACTAATATCACTGTGATTTCCCCATAAAAACGGAACCAAGTAGGAATGAAAAAGATGGTCTCTTGTTACCCCTCACTCAATCTCAGATCTCAGAGAGAACACATTGGTAACTGCATCTGTCAGCACCTTGATCTTGGACTTCTAGCCTCCAGGACTGTGAGAAAATATATTCTGTTGTCAGAGCCACGCCGTCTGTGGTGTTTGGTTAGAGCAGTCCTAGCAAACTAATACAGCACTGTGGATTTGAGAATTTGAGAAGAGTTTTGCTATTTTTTTTAATTTAAAACTTTAAAAAGTGTAATATGCTCATTGTGGGGCGCCTGGGTGGCTCAGTTGGTTAAGTGCCAGACTTTGGCTCAGATCATAACCTCACAGTTCACGAGTTCGAGCCCTGCGTCGGGCTCTGTGCTGACAGCTCAGAGTCTGGAGCCTGCTTCAGATTCTGTGTCTCCTTCTCTCTCTCTGCCCCTTCTTGGCTCACACTCTGTCTGTCTCTCTCTCAAAAATAAATAAACATTAAAAAATAATTTAATAAATAAATTAATTAAAAGTGTAATATGTTCATTGTAAAAACTTCCAGTGATATTCAAGTATCTGAGGGGGAAGGTTAAAATGTTCCCCTAACCTTGTCTGTCAGCCCCTCTACCCAGAAGTAAACAACCACTCTCTTGTATGTGTCCTTACAGATAGTTCTCTAAACACCCACATGCATGTGTATGTTGGTTTTGTTCTGATTTGTTTTGGCTTTATAAAAATAAGAATCACTGTATGCGTATTACTTGCCAACTTGATTTTATTCTCTTCTTTTTTTAGTAGGCTTCATGCCCAATGTGGGGCCTGAGCTCACAACCCTGAGATCAAGAGTCATATGCTCTAACGACAGCCGGCCAGGCACTCCTTGATTCTTTTCTTAAAAATTGATCATAGCTCACGGACATGTACGCCTAGGTTCTTGGTTGTAAACAACAGAAACCTCCTCTGGTTAATTTAGGCAGAAAAAGCAAAGGCAGAACCCTAGCTCTGAAAACATACAGAACTAAACATTTCTTAAACAAGCAGAAGTCATGTCAGAATCCAGTCAGAGCAAAGATCTGTAATCTAGTAACACATTCTGGGAGAGGATGTAGGGAAATGGCATTACCCACTGCTGGTGGCAGCATAAGTTGGCATAACTTTTCCAGACGGCAATTTTGTAATACCTCATCAGAATTCCAAATGCACATACCCTTTGAGAACTTTGTCCTACAGAAATTTTGGCAAAGATATGAAAAGCATCCAAGTACAAGAGCATTCACAGCGGCATTGTTAGTAATAGCAAAGGACTGTCAGCCACCAAAATGTCCATCCAGAGAAACTGATTGGAGTATGATATATTTGTACAATGTTTACTCTAAAACTATCAAAGAATGAACATGTTCCTGACACGCTGATAGAGAGTGTGCTCCCAGAAGCAGCTTATATAGAATGTTGCCATTTTAGAAGAAAAAAAAAAAAAGAAGAAAGAAAAAAAAGAAGATATGCATACTGTCAAATATGTCCAGAAAATATGCCTGAAAGGATACACACAAAATTAGTAACATTGGAAAAGAAAACTAGGTGTTAAGAGGACAGGGATAAGACAGACAAGAAAAAGGAGGGGGACCTCTCATTATATATCTTCTGTACTCTGTGAATTTTGTGGGTTTTTTTTTTTTTTAAGTTCATTTTGAGAGAGAGAAAGAGCGTGTGTGACCAGGGGAAGGCCAGAGACAGAGGGAGAGAGAGAATCCCAAGCAGGCTCCATGTAGTTAGTGCACAGAGCCATCAGATACGGGGCTCAAACCCACGAAAGCGTGAGATCATGACCTGAGCCGAAATCAAGAGTTGGATGTCTAACTGACTAAGCCACCCACGTGCCCCTGCACCACAACAAATTCTATGGCAAACATTTTCCCATATCAGTGCACACAGCTTCACATTTTTTCGAATAGCTGCATGCGGTTCTGTCGTCCTTACTGAAAATTCTGTAAATCCTTACTGAATATTTGTGTATTTACTTAGGATATGAATATTTGCTGATGAACTTTAATGACTTTTTTAACGTTGCCATTATAAATAATACTACAACAAACATCTTTGAATATATAGTCTTTATCATATTAGTGTATGCACATGGGCACACATATAGAACTTTTTGTGAAATGAGGAAGTGTGACAAAATCACATAAAATCATATCTATAGTATGAACTATAAAATCTGTACAACAAAACTTGTTTTCAAGAAAAGATTTGAGGAAGTATGACAAAATGAAAAGGGTGTTGTAACCCAACTTGGAGTATGAAAGGAACATGTGAGTGTGAACTCATAAAATCTTGAGTTGTTTCAATTATTAATTTTAAATTTTTGTTTAATTTTTGTTTTAGACAGAGAGGGGGTGGGGGAGGGGCAGAGAAAGAGAATCTTAAGCAGTCTCCCTGCTCGGCAGGGAGCCAATGTGGGGCTTGATCTTCCCACTGTGAGATCATGACCCGCTGAAAGGAAGAATCCAGTGCTTAACTGACTGAATTGCCCAGGTGTGCTATCCCAGTTATTAGATGAGGGTCAGGAAAGATGTTGGTTAAGCAATGACACATAACTATGAGCCCAAAAGAAAACGATCTTCAAATCCAGAAAGTAAGCAAGAGATTGAGAATAGACGAAAAAAATACACGAATATCTTGTTTTGAGAGGTTAAGTTACTGTCTTTGAGTAGCTCCTTAATAAAAACTAAAAATGATCAGAATCATACCTAAAATCTCAAGGTATAACTTGTTATTCCAAACAGAATCTGTGTAATTTATTTCTAAACCTAGAAAATTCGCAAATTCACCTCTTCATTCTCCTGAATTGGATCCAACTTTCCTTAAGTGCAGCATTAAAACAAAGTTGGAATTATTATATGATAATTAAAAAAAATTTTTTTTAATGTTTATTTAGTTTTAAGAGAGAGCAAGAACACAAACAGGGGAGGGGCAGAGAGAGTGCGACACAGAATCTGAAGCAGGCTCCAGGCTTCAAGGTTGTCAGCAGACGGCCCAACCGCAGGCTCGAACCCATGAACCGTGAGATCATGACCTGAACCGAAGTTGGACACTTAACCGACTGAGCCACTCAGGCTCCCCATATTATGTAATACTCTTACTTTTTCTAATTCATTTTGATATGCCAGTATTTGTTTCATTGCAAAATATGATATTTTGACTTCATTTTGGGCTTCTGTTCTTCACATGGACCCTAACCTCGATGCTGAATTGTCACATATAGCCTGCCAGTATTATCACATGCTTATTTCCATTGTGGCTCATACCTGTTCTGTTTATTATTAAAAGAACTTTTTTTTATGTTTATTTCTTTTGAGAGAGACAGAGAGAGTGTGAGCAGGGGAGGGGCAGGGAGAGGGGGAGAATCTCAAACAGGCTTTGTGCTGTGAGCGCAGAGCCTGTTGTGGGGCTCGAACACCTGAAACCGTGAGATCGTGACCTGAGCCAAAACCAAGAGTCGAATGATCAACCGACTGAGCCACCTAGGTGCCCCTGTTCTGTTGTTTAAAATAGAGATAGGGGTGCCTGGGTAGGTCAGTCGGTTAGGCGTCTGATTCTGGCTCAGGTCAGGATCTCACCGTTTGTGAGTTCGAGCCCCACATCGGGCTCTGTGCTGACAGCTCGGAGCCTGGAGCCTGCTTCCAATTCTGTGTCTCCCTCTCTCGCTGCCCCTGCCCCACTCATACTCTCTCTCTCTCTCTCTCTCTCTCAAAAATAAATAAACATTAAAAAAAAATTTTTTTAAATAAAATAGAATAGAGATAGAGGAAGTCTTCAGATTGAAAAGCAGTATCAGATGCAAAGGTTTCCTAACATCTTTGCTCGACTTGTTTTTCCAGTAGATAGAATCACTAATATCTGTACAATTGTCAGTACGTGACATTGACGGTATCCCTCATGTAAAAAATTAATAAAAAGGTAACTGGGTCGGTGCATGGTTTGAAATTCCACAAGTAACAAGACTTTGCTGATCCTGTCTTCCTGCTGTCGAACCCCTCTGTTTAAAAGTGTTAAAAATGACTGGGTGGCTCAGTCATGATCTCACAGTTCATGGGTCATGGCTTTGAGTTCTGCATTGGGCTCCATGCTGACAGTGCAGAGCCTGCTTGGGATTCCCTCGCTCTCCCTCTCTTTACTCCTCCCCCACTTGCATGTGCTTGCTCTCTCTCAAAATAAATAAATAAACTTTAAAAAAAAATGGGGAAGACAAATCGAGATCATCCGTTTAGCATGAATCCCTTTACAATGCCTGCTAACTGGCAGCTGTGGGTGGTTACTGCTTTTATGTCAAAACCCAGAAGGCAAGTTAACTGCAAGACAATTTTCATTTAGATGAGGTTGTGAGACTGCTCACTGGTGGTATTATAACCTTATTGATGAGAAAAGCATTCAGAACTGCGCAGAGGAAGGGTGTGGTAACGATTACCACATTGGATTACCACAATGATTACTTCCAACGGGTGGGTATACACTGGAACGGGGTGGTACCTGACTCCCCAGTACGTGATGAAAACCTACAGAAGAGAAAATGCGTCATAACATACAGGTAAAATGGTGCCCTCAGCGTATCCAGCAGTAGAGAACAGGCTCTGCCTTTGAAAACCTACATTGACGGCTGGCTGAGTGGCCCAGATAAACCCTGCTGTATGGAACATTTCTATGATTCCTATGATTACATGATTTCTATGATTACAGTTTAATAAAACCCTCTTGGCTCCTGAAACTAAAATATGAGCGGAAGGAACAAGGGTGGGAAGTACCTAATTTGGGACCTTTTCAGCACAAATCTCAATTTTTGTAAGACTACTATCATTCGCTAATTTTGTGTGAAACTTAAGAAACAAGCAAGGAGGTGGGACACCTGGGTGGCTCAGTTGATAAAGCATCTGACTTTGGCTCACGTCATGATCTCATAGTCTATGGGGTTCAAGCCCCACATCGGGCTGGCTGCTGTCAGTGCGGAGCCTGCTTCAGATACTCTGCTCCCCTCTCTCTCTACCCCTCCCCGGCTCATGCTCTGTTCAAAATAAACAAACTTAAAAAAAATAATAAAAAATAAAGAAGAAAGAAACAAGCAAGGAGGAGAAAAAGGAAAATTAAGCCATGACAGAGCTCTTTAGTTTGTTTTGGAGCAATTAATTTTTAAACTTCGTTAACAACTCAGACAGAAAACCCAACCAAATTCACAGGTACTTGTGGAAAAGTGGAGAACTTGGAGGGGATAGAAAGGCTTGGGGGTTTAGAGATATAGTAATTATACTGCTTTATATCCTATAGCGTTTACAATCTGAACAGATTTGTTTGCTTTCTAATTCCCTGCATTCTTTATAAAAGATAAAGAAATATACAGTGTGAGGAATGTGATTTATAATAGCATCATTATTCCGTAATTGAAAAAACCCTGCGTTTGGTTGTCTGGTAGAATATGCCCATCAGAAATAACCTGTAGCTCTGGAGGCCAGTGGGTTGCTATGACAACCAGACAAAAGAGTTTAATAATAGCTCTCCCTCAAAGCTGGAAAATTGACAAAAAGATGAGATTTCTAAATGCAAGTGTTTCTCATATAAATGCAAACAAGCACCAAATACGTTTATTTCTTTGTTCAACAAATATTCGTTGAATGCTGATGCTGTGCCTGGCTATGTTAGGAGCTGAGGCAAAGACAGACGTGGTCCCTCCATGATGGAGTTCACATTCTAGAGCAGGAGACAGATAATAAAGAGTAAACAAATCAATAAACTGAATAATTCCCGCATGTGAGAAGGTCCTACAGGAAAGAAAGTAATTGGGTTGTGATAGTAAACCAGAGGTATCTAGTGCAGAAAATGCAGAAGGACCCAGTCACGGCATATATTAAAAATCGTGTCTTTGGGCTTATAGGAGATCTAAAAGAAGTGAAATAGAAAATGGAGTCTTAGAATCTTTATTAACGTAGGGATAGGAACAGAACTACTAACTGAAGTATTACTCTTTACTTGCTGATAGAGTTTAGGGTACTATATAAAAACAAGGGTTGTTTGAATGTGTTTTTAAAATAAATATGGGTATTTGTAATGAAAATTATAATGATAAAAACTATATCACAAACTTGACAGAAGCGGTTATTCAAAATGTTCTCTGCAGCTGTTTTGAAGTTTTCACAAACACAGAAAGTGACACTTTATGTGTATATTGAATAAACTATGATTAACCGGAAGTCAGTACAAGAATTCAGCAAGAAACTAGGTTTTGAATAGACTATTGTGGCTAACTGTCTGGGCTTCAACAGAGGGGGAGATGAATAGATTTATATTCACACAGCACTGCAAAGATGATTGAGGGACAGAAAATGCTAGAATGTTGCTAAATAGCTGAGCTTGTTCTAAGAAACTTCCAGTTTTCATCATTACTCTGTGATTCTGATATCTTTTCAACAGAAGCAACATTTGCTGTTTAAGATAATTAATACTACCATTGATTATACAGAGCCATTTGTCAGTACTCTATTCTTTCCTCTCAGGAAGTGGAAACATTCCATGATATAATGCCAACACTAGACTTTGGCTAATGATCTAGGGTTTCAGTATACACATAGTCTACGAAGCTTTATTTAGTCAAAACAAGATGAAGTGCCTTTCCTTGCCTTTTCTGTTCAGGGCAGCAGCAAGAGCCCAGGGAGCTCCCCAAGGCTTTCTGGAGTGGAAGGCCCAGTCCATGTTATGCGGATTGCAATAACCCCCGGGGATGGTGTTATCCCTTTGGCTGCCATGTGATAACATCTGGCCTGACAGATGGTGTGGCAGAGATTGCTATTTAACCTAATAGCCTTTCTCCTCCATTCTATAAGAAGGAACCCCTGAATTTTAATTCAATGCACGTTGTTCTAGAATAAAGACTACCTCTTTTAGGCAGTCTTCAAGTTAGGTATGCCTATGTGGTTAAGATCTGGTGTAGGTCATGTGACTGGAAGTGATGTGTACAACTTCCTTTATAAGATAGGCTCATCCCTTTCCCTTCCCTTCCCTTCCTCTTTTCTTGATGGCTGGAATATGGACACAAGTATAAACCAGTTTAAACCGTGTGGACCAGGACATAACCCCAAGGATGGCAGAATGGGGAAACAGAAAAGCCTGGGTCTCAGGGGATTTTCTAGATGAGGGGCAAAAACATAACAGATTGGACTTTTATAGGAGAAACTTATTTAAATAACTACTGGGTCTCTATTACAAACAACCAGACCTACATTCCAGCCAATATACAAAGTGAGAGAAAACATTAGGTCTTCTCTAAACAGAGAAAGCCCTGAAGACACTGAGACTCTATCTAGATCAGGCTGTGCCTGAAGTAAGTTCCCTTGCTGGATTTTTCTGTTAAAATAGGCAAAAAAGAAAAAAAAAATCTACTGAATTTTCTTAAGATGATCTATGTTAAGGTAATGTTGCTTACAATTGAGTCCTGGCTCTTCTCTTCCTCTAAGGCACAAACATTTGTTTGAAAGAAATTATTTTGCCTGACACATAAAGTCCCTTTTTGCTAGTTTCCCTAGAATTAACAAATAGTTTGCCCCAAAACAATATTTGATTAAGATATGGTGTTTCTAAGCAGCAATTTTAACTTTGGAGGTGAGAGTGTAAAAGGTTGAGTCCATTAGGTGACAACAGACTAGGTTGTTTTTAAGAGAAAATGGGTCTCACATACAGATGGGATGTTATATAACAATATGTTCCCTACTCTCTCTGTGCCTTGGACCACGTGGAGTCCTCAAGGTTATATATGTAAGGAATGGCAGTTTGATGGAACAGATCCAGGTGACAAATGGCTCAGTCAAGAAGGGGATCCTTTTTCCTGTTCTACACAAAATCTATTGCCTCCATGGCAGCTTCTGTGAACATTATCTCGTTTATTATTATGTAAAAAATCAATTGGTTTGTACATATTCTATGCTCTTGTTGGTTTTAAAAGACACATTAACTCTTACATTTCTACTGTGAGTCACATTTTCTGTAAATAATTTTGCTTCCTAACCTTCCCTGCTTTATCATATTTGCTATAATGAATGTTTCTTTAAAATTAGATGAAAAGGGCCTTGACCTTTTTAAACAGATAAGGGAAGGAGAGACTGTCACATGTATTCTTACCTCAGTTAAGATGAGCAGAAGTGTCCTGTCATCTTTGACATTATAAAATTGTAACAAATTTGCCTTTTTCTTGAGAATAAATCAAGGGGTGCCTGGGTGGCACATTTGGTGGAACATCTGACTCTTGATTTTGGCTCAGGTCATGACCCCAAGGTTGTAGGATCGCGCCCCACATTGGGCTCCTCACTGGGCATGGAAGCTGCTTAAGATTCTCCCTCTCCTTCTCTCCCTGCTCACGCTTTCTCTAAAATTAAAAAAAAAAATTTTTTTTTTTTTTTAAATTTAAAAAAGAAATAGATCAAAAGCTTTCCCCAGATTCTCAAAAACGTCAGGTACAGAAACTTTAAAAATCTCTGCTTAACTAAAATCAATGAAAAGAGCTATTATAATTTAATTTCTTTCTTTAATCCATATATAAACAAGCCAATTGCTAAATCAGCTTCTAGTTTATCCTTTTGGAAACCCTAACGACACTTATCATTCAAACTTAGAACTTATAAAAATTTGGGTTACACTTTTCAGACTACAGGAACAGATACAAAGGTAATTAAGGTCATTCTAAATCTTAAGAAGAGTAGTCTTGCAATGTTCTATTGAACATCTGCTAAAAGATGTGCCGATTAATTGGAAAACTGAGACAAAGGTGCTCTCCCGTCAAGAAGGGATTTCAACACTGCTAGTTGCATCATTCAATGCACAGGCAAGAGCATTACACATTTAGCACAGACACTGAATTAAAAAGTCAGGAAGTTTAGGTTCTAATACCAGTTTTATTTGCAACTAATCACATACAAATCACTTACCTATAAAATAATGATTAACACCGATTCTCTAATTCACAAATATATCACGAAACCAAAATTCTTCCCAAGAAAACTTCTTTGTAAACCAAGATATCACTGCTACTTAGCTTTTACCTAACTCAAAGGTTGAGAATGACAAATCAGAGAATTTGTCACTCCTCAATCGTTTGCATACCTTAATTCTGCAGATGGACAATCTGGTTAAGATCAGCACTGTCCTATTTCAACCTTACAAAACAAAAAGCTACCCACAAGAAGTTACTGGTGAAGAAAAAATTGGCCAAATACACTACTGAGACACAGCTTTGTGTTAAGTACAGTGCTCGTAACAACCCTGCTGTTAAATAGAACAAAACGTAGTCTTACACAACTAAAAGCATGTTTGCCCTTTTGAAGGAACACGTACTGTTAGGACAAGCATCTTATTTCACTAAAAATGTTAAACAGGAATGTTTTGTAGTATCTTCAAATGGCCAATCAAAATGGCTGACAACCTTTTTTTCTTTTTTTAAACCTTTTGTGTCTCCCTTTCTCCATTTTCATCCTATGGTATTTCATTAAAAAATTCAGGTCCCCACCTGAGAGCACAATCTGCTGTACTCAGCCAGGGTGTAAGAAATGTTAGCATTCTGTCACTAGAGCATAAACGTCGAAGAGGAATTAGCATGTTACTAAATGAAGGTTCAAGAAGAAAATTCTAACTGGGTATAGAAAAAACATATACACCATAAGCAACCGGTCATTATCACGTGTATGTAGCGTGACAACCATATCTAGTAAACCCTCAAGAGGTAAGCACTTGTATTTAGCAATGTCAGTTTTGTTATGATTTAGTCTCTGTTTCTGAACATTCCCTTACGTAGTGTGACAGAAACAAAGACTGGAGCGTGGTTCACAGAGAAACACAGAACAAATACAAATATCCTAATAAAATAACCATGTATACCACTGCTTAGGGAAATATTTTAGACGAAATATACTTTCACTACTGGCCCCAAATGCCATCATTCACTTATGTTATTTAACTGTAAACTTTTAATACAAAAATACCTTTAAGCTGATAATAACATTTAGTGACTTACAAAAACTGACAATATTTCAATGCTACACAAAACAGTTCTATACACAACTTAAAGTTTTAAAGTCCTTTGCTGGCACTTGATTTTATAGTTGATAGACACAATATCTACTGATCTCAATAAAATACTGTTCTTAGCTTACACATATTTTCAAAACGAATATTATCTCATTAAACAGCAAAGAATAATCACATTTTGCTGACAAATCTCAGATGAACACTAAAATTGTACAGCCCAAGTATTTTAAGAATCACATAAACTTTTTAAGACAATGGATACAAATTTACACAATCGTCTCCAGTGAAAAAGAGGATTACTCCTCTGATTCTGTGAAGCATGTATCAAGTATAGGTCAAAAATGTGAAGCGACAAAGCAAGTTAGTTTTGTTTTTGTTTTTTTTAAGGTTTCTCAATGACTGGTGACACTACTAGAACAGATGGAAAACTGGTCACTGTTTGCAAATACACATTTTATATTACAAATTTAAAACGAATTTCTTTCCAAACAGTAGAATCCTGTTTTTGTTTGCTTCGTTTTTACTTTTAGTGAGCTTACTGCCATTCTGCACATCATTACAAATGAAATCACCAGTCACATTAAGCATATAAGCTTTCTTTGTTTCTCTTCTTCACACAGGGGAGGTAACTAAACTAAAACCTGGCAAACTATATTTAAATTAGAACACATTTTGTAATAACCCACTAATTTAAAGTTTTGGAAACCTACTACCCTGTTCTGAAGGAAAATATATACTTTCAAAACCCCACCTGGTAATTCCTAGCCAGTAAGTTTTCTATTTTAAAAATCAAAATTCAAGTCACAGTACTTGTGGCACAAAACAGAATATAAGATTTAAGAACAGAAGACTAAATTAGTATAATCGAACATAAACATACCAAACAATCAAATCAATATAGGACTTTTAGAACAGTAAATTATTAAATAGGTTGATTTCTTTGAGTGTATAAACTCCCTAACATTAAATATGTTAGTATTTCAAACAATACCCTTTCTAAACCAAACCTGAAATTAATCAACCTGTTTTGTTTTGTTGTTTTCCCAGCAAAGAGAAAGGGTATCTCTTTAAGACACTTTCCAAAGCAGTAAAAACACCGTAGTGTTTCAACCTATCTACAACAAATTCTGATCCTGTGCATTTCACTGAGGAGCTACCTGAACCCACAAATCATCATCAGATAGAGAACTTGAACTTCCTGACTCAGAGTCCAGCTCACTGAATCCACCTAAATCCCATTCAGTACTGGATTCACTCGGCACATCTTCTTCCTCCGTGAGGAAACTGTGACCAGGCTCGAGGCAGGAAGGATAAACACGAGCTGACAGGCAGAAGAAGTTGGAATCAAACTGGAAGAGGCCTAACGTGGTACCTATGTTAATCCACTGGTCTCCCCTAGTGTCATATTCATACACGGTCACCCGGTTCTTCTTCCACTGTGGGGTGCGCGACGTGATCAGCAACAGTTTTTGGCCGTGATTGATTATCCGGTAGTTGTTGGTCTCCGACACCAAGGGAATATTATTGATCTGCCTCCACTCTCCTCTGACTGGATTGTAGACCTTCATGACTGGGATGTCACAGATACAGTAGATCTCGTCGTTGAAGACACAGGCTTCCTGAAAGTCATTGCGCTTCAGAGAAACACACTTCAGCCACATATTGTGGCTAGGATCGTAGCAGAACATGCGCTTGCTGTTGAGAGCATAAAGATAGTTCTGAATTACCATTAGATCAAAGGATATAAAAGAATGGGGTAGCGGAGCCACCAGTGCCCACTGGTTTCTCTGAACACTGTAGCATTCCACTTCCTTCAATTTAACGCCGGTAATCGGGTCTCGCCCACCCAAGATATAGATGTAGCCATTGAGGTAGGCCACATCCATGCCCTCGCGACACAGCAGGCGGTCGGCAAGCTGCTGCCAACTATTCTGGGCTGGCTTATACACCCACAGGTCTTTCCGGGGCTGGGCAGCCAGGTAGATGTCATGGTCTGGAGAGACACAGACAGCTAAGGTGGTTACAGTCCTGGTGTGAGCAAGGCAGGTCAGAGGTGACGGCACTTTGTAAATATCTCCGGTGTATGGGTCACAGCACAGAAAGGGATCCCTAGGATGTCCAAAGAAGATCACCATCTTCTTAGCGCACACACCCAGCCTCTGGGGCGGATTTTCTGATGTAGGTACCATAGAGCTGCTGCTGCTACTGCCGCAGCCGCTGCCGCCGCCGCCACTGCTGTTGCCGCTGCCGCTGCCGCTGCCGCCGCCGCCACCGCCGCTAGTGCCGCTGCCGCTGCTGCCGCCACTGCTCTCTGGCTTCGGCACCAGAGACTTGCACAACTTGTCACCGTATCGCATCTGCAGGGCCCCTTCGATAAGGTCCAGACAGTACTTCTTCACAATGGTGTTGGTCAGCAGCCCTTCCAGGTAGTCCTTATTTTCATCTGTGAAGTGGGTCCAGCGGACACACTTGAAGACTTCCGCAGCGTTGGGACCCCGCTCCTTGGGAGACGCTTCCAACCACTGCACTGCCACATGACACACGGTCTGCTCAAGCTCTATGTTTAGACTATCAAGGCGCAGGATAGACAGCAACTGGGCGAGGGTCAGGTCTGCCAGAGTCTCTTCCCGAATCGAACCCATCTGGCTGAGCTGCTTGAAGTTGTGGGCGATGAAGGACTGGGCCTGTGATCGCAGTTTGCGATGGCCGAAGGCGTCGGCAAACTTAAAGATGGCGGTGCAATTGGCCAGGTCAAGGCGGCGGGCTAGGAAGGAGGCACAAGCTTCCCGCACGTACTCGAGCTGCAACATGTCAGAGGCCGCATAAAGGCGTTCCACGTTGGCTTCACTCAAGGATACACGACCTGTGTAGCAGTAGTCGACCAGCACCTCGAAGGACTCGGCATCCACATCATGCATGGTCACATTCGCCTGGTGGCTCTCGTACATGCCACCTGTGAACATGCTCTTGAAGTAGGGACACGCGGCAGCCAGCACGTTACGGTTGCAGGGGAAGAGGCGGCCAGTGCCAGGCCCACTGCCAGGTGTCACCACCTCGATGGTCACATCACATAACAGCCGCGCGTCGTAGAAAGACTTCAGCTGCGCCAGCAGGGCTGCAGAATGAGCCGTGTCCTTCAGCTCCTCCGGGCCCGTGAAAAAAGCCGAAACCGTGGGCTTGTGAACCCTCTTGGGCCGCTTCCCACCGCGGGGACTGGCCAGGCGGCGAGAGCGTGGAGCTTCTTCCCGGGACTGCATGGTGGAGATGGCGGCGGGGTACGAGGGCGAGAACGGGTGCAAGGACCGGGCTCTGGCTCCTCCTCGCCCTCTTCTCGCTGGCGCTAGATCGCGGTGTCTCCGGAGAGACTGCAGCACGGGTCCATTTACCTAATTCAGTCTTATGCCGCAGTGCCGCCTCCCTTTATCACGTAGCCAGCGCCTGACTCACCCCTTTCCAGTTCCGCGCCCTTTCTCCGCCTCAGCTCGCTTTACAGAACCCGCTGGACGGAACCGAGATCCGCCACTGCCGCGCTGGCAATACCGGTAGGCGTCCAAGAGGACTACGGTTCCCAGGCTGCCTTTCGCGCCTTGAGGCATGCCGGGACCCTCCAGACTCCAGGGGATAGGCGGACGGACCGAAGCCGCTGTGCATTTTGGGGGTAGTAGTTTCAATAGTATCGCGAGATTTATCGGCCGTTCATTGTTTCGGGTGACGGAATTAGAAATCGCTAATTTTCTTTCGTTCTGTTTTATGGTTTAGAACTTTGGATTTGGAATCCAGATGAGACGCCGGATCTGTATTTATCAATTGTTTGGCTTTGCTGTCAGAAATGGTTTTAAAAATGTGAAGAACAACAGTATATCATAGCCAGATGTGACGACATGAATTGCGTAGGTTAAATAGGATGCTCTGAATAAATATTTGCGGATTAGGTTAATAAAGTGCTTACGCAGTGTCTATAATGTAAGGGTTAGATAGGTTTTAGCTTTTCTTCTACCATTTGTGAAAAATCAACCACCTACTCATTTGAAATCAGGAGCCTGGAGGAAAAAATTCAAAATGCTGCAGGTTTCTGCAGAGATTCCACCCCCTCACCCTGCCACCCCCGCCTTTTAATATTTTTTTTCTTTTTCCAAATATTGTTTCAGGTGTACAATGTAACTGTTCAATAATTCTATACATTAGTGGCTCAGTGCTCATTAAGACAAGTGTACTCTTAATCCCCTTTATCTCTTTCACCCCACACCCCGCCCCCCCTCCCCTGGCAACCACCAGTTTGTTCTCTATATTTAAGTCTGGGTTTTTTGGCTGTTGTTTGTCTCTTTTTTTTCTTTATCTGTTAATAACGATTTTATTTTTAAGATCAGTTTTAGGTACTCCAAAAACTGAGCAGAATTTGTAGATAGCTTCCAAATACTCCCATCTCTTTACAGTTTTCTCCCATTATTAACATCTTGCATAAGTGTATGTGTTTGATACAGGTGATGAATTCACACCGGTACATAATATTAATTAAAGCGTATAGTTTCTATTAGGTTTCAGCCTTTGTGTTGTACAGTTCTATTGGTATTGAAAAAGGTATAATGTCACGTATCTACCATTACAGTTACAGAATAGTTTCACTGCCTTAAAAATCCTGTGTTCAATCTATTTATGCCTCCTTCTCCCTGCCCTCCAACCACTGATTTTCTTGCTGATTTTCATAGAAACCACTGATTTTCTTGCTGTCTAGGTAGTTTTAACTTTTCCATTATGTCATACAGTTGGAATCCTACCATGTGTAGCCTTTTAGTATGTCTTCTTTCACTTAGCAATATTCATTTCAGGTTACTCCCTGTCTTTTTATGGCTTAACAGCTCATTTCTTTTATCATTGAATAATATTCCATTGTATGGATTTACCATAATTTATCCATCACTCACTGAATGACATTTGGTTTGCTTTGAGTCTTTACAATTGTGAATGAACTATAAACACACATGTGCTGGTTTCTGTGTGGACCTTAGTTTTCAACTCATTTTGGTAAATACCAAGGAGACTGATTGCTGGGTCCTAGGATAAGGACCATGCTGAGATTTGTAAGGAATTGCCAAAATGTTTTCCAGACTGGTGGCTATCCTGTTTGTGCATTCCCACCAGCAATTAATGAGCATTCCTGTTGTTCATTCCATATCCCTCCTAGCATTTGCTGTTGTCAGGGATTTGAATTTTTGACCTACAGATTTTAAACTTGCCTCTGGAAGAATTCTGAAGGATAGGATAGTATTTTAAACATTCAGCAGTATCTGCAGGGCCATTAAAGTTCAGTCTTGGGGAGCAGTATATATGGATTATGTCAAATTATGTAAATAAGGACTATAAATAGATGCTTTGGTGGTCTCAATATTTCACGTTCGGGAAGCAGTGCTAAAGTCTTTCCATTAATCTCTTAATGTAAATGTTTATAACTAGTCCAGTACACCTTCTTGCACTACCATCCCCAAATCAATGGAAGATCCTAAATTCCAATTATTGTGGATAATTTTAAATAAAAATATTTCAACAAAGAGACCCTGTTCTGCTCAGGATCCTTAGAACTCAGTATCATACATACTTAAGCATCCCTTGAATTAGTATAATCCATGCTTCATGAAAGTGTCGAATATTTGTATTTATCAACTTCGTCTCAGGATACAACCCTCAAAATAAATTATGTTCAGTCACTGAGTTTTAACTTCTTCATATATGCCCTTAACAGCATTATTTGCTTTAGACTGCTTTTCACAAAATGTAAAATGTTTATTAGACACTGTACTCTCAGGCCTACAGCAGTATTGTTCAATAGACTTTGCTGTGATGATGAAATGTTCCATATCTACAAGCCAAAGAGAGAAGTCTAGAACAGGTCCTTCTCTCTCAGCCTTCATAAGGAACTAATCCTGTGGACATCTTGATCTTGGATGAGATTATACATTTCTTTGGTTTACGCCACCCAGTCTGTACTACGTAACAAAGTACCATGTAGACCCTAGAAAACTAATACATCTGTAATTTTCTGTAATTACGTCTGTAATTTCCCACTAACCTCCCTTGGACTGCATAAATCATACCTGCAGTGGGATTGATCATCTACCCATTACTTGCCTCTGTCTACATCGTTTTCTGCCTCCTTAGTACCTCTCACTCTATACCATGACTTAGTGCTTAATTCCACTGCCCCAGTAACCTTTCTGGGAATAGATTTACTTCCCAGTAGGAATATCAGGGTTTTTTTGCTCCCCCAAATGCTTCACCGTTGAAGTACCTGGCTCTGTACCTATGTTCCTTTGCCTTTTTAGGACTCATTGACCGTCAGACTTTTTTTGCTCCTGTAAAAAATCCTCCAATTATTTAAGTACAAACTATGTTAGCTATAATACCTGACTCCCTTTGGGCGGCTCACTCCCTCTGACACAGGCCAAGTCTGGGAGGCCAAACCTCTGCCACTCCCATGCCACTTCTAAGATTACCATGACATATTTAAAACTAGAAGCTCTCCAATATTTTCGCCGTGATTCAAGGCTTTGTTGACACATCTTCTAATAATCCAGTCTCTCCAGTAAAGAATCCTAGTGACCAAGGAGACTGGCTAGTTTAATTTAACACTTGTGAGCAATGAAGTAGTTACAGCCAGGTTTCCTTTAGTTCCTAACCCCAAAACCATCTGGTCTATATGTGACCCAACACCACTTACTTCACAGTCATTAACTTCTGTTCTTCACTTTTTTGGTTGTTTTTCCACTACACCCCTTCACCCTGACACAAATATCTTTTGGGCTATCACATGGAAAAAATCAACAATACACACGGACTGCCATGCCTGAGGGGTTTCTTGAGGCCAGTAATTATTTCTCTAGGACTCTAAATGCAAACCTGAGAAATCTAATCTTTCCCTGTAATTCTCTCCTTATCCATCATGCAGATGACTGTCTTCTCTGCTCACCTGATTTTAACAACTTGTTTGTTACAAGCTCTTGCCCACAACAGACATACGGTTTCTAAAAACACAACATAATTTATTCAGCCCCCTCAAGACCATTAGCTAGGACATGCTATCTCCTCATGTGAAGGGACAACTTTGTCTCCTAAATGTATTAACATCACCATTAATTCCCCTTTCCCTGAGACCAAAAGCCAACCTTGAGGATTTCTAGGGTTGGTTGGCTAATTGCTAGAGCCAGACCCCTAGCGTTTTAGCTATTGCCCTCTCTTGTATGCCCTAAGAAAACAATGCCCTTCTCTTTAATTGGGACTCCTCTTCCAGGTCTGCATTTTAAAACCTGAAAACCTCTTTATCTGTTTCTCCCACTTTTAGACTCTCCAGTTACTCATTACCCTCCCCCCCCCCTTTTTTTGACAAAAAAGGAAGGACATTCATACCCTTGTTTTCAGGGTGGCTAGAAGCTTTTCTTTGCAAACAGGCTACTGCTACCACTATAGTTAAGCTGCTACCAGAGAGAATTTTCTCTTCTCTGGAATCCCTTTGTTCTTCTCTAGTGATAGAGAAATTCACTTCAATGGTAAGGTTATTCAGGATATTCAACAAGTACCTACGCTGCTACAAAAATTTCACTATTCCTTACCTTCCTCAGTCCTCTGGGGAAAAAACAAACCAGAACAGACCAAACCAGACCAATCACAGTGATGCTCTCAAATTAAAAACAGCCAAACGCTGAGGAACTAAACCTGCAACAGGTTTTGAACTTAGCTGTGATGATCCTTGACCCCTCCTCCTCCAAGCAACATTGATTATTCCCTTATGAAATAATGAGGATTATTATTAATCCTCATTAATACACCAGTGAGGATTCCTTACCTCTTCTGGTCTTAGGTGCCCTTCATTTCATCACTCCAACATCTATCCTTAAATACTGCTAATGTCTTATTAAATGCATGTATTAAATTGCACTCATTTATCATCAACAGGTCAGGTTGACTTTCCCACCACAGTCCTTACATGATCTTCAACTTGGACATTTAATTTTCAGGAAAAGACATCACCAGAAGACCAATATTGAATCCAAGTGGAAGGAATCTTACATTATGTCCTACCCACCAATACTGCCACAAAAACTGTAAGGTAGAATAACACATACTTTATATCTCACCAAAAAATAAATAAATAAAATTGGAATTCACCACTTGGCCTAAAAACAAGTAAAAATCTGAACAGACTGAAATATCAACAACTCTTCTTAGATTCATGACAGACAGGAAAACATTGGGCAAACAGCTGCTCCCAAGACTGAAGACACAGACCCGCGACTACAGGGGGTCACAGCTTACCTGAGCAGACACCCAGCGGCTGAAACTGCTGCAGGAACCAGTGCCAAGGTGGAAAAACCTGAAATATGAAAATTGATGAATTGCTGAGGGCTCAGTGTGGACAACTCGAGAGTTTACAACTCCAGGGGACCCAGTCATGGGTGGGGGTCGGGTAGTGGGCACCAAATTGTAAGATTTACCTCCAGGAACTTTGACCAGGCTTCACAACAAATATAGAGAAAAATCCCCTCATACTTCCGAAGGGAGAGAGGGAAAAGCAACCATTTTTAAATCCATCAGAACCCTCTGTTCTTAACAAGGATCATTCTCAGGAGAAACTAGTTAATCAGAGCCTCACCTGCTGGGGTCTTATTGGAGCCTAACTGACCTAAAGGAAGAGAAATACCCACCTCCTGCTCACTCAATCCAAATTGTATCTGACCTAAGGGGAAGGAAAAGAATTTAAAAACAAAAACCTTGAAAGCTCACAGTTCAGAGGTATGAACTCTGAAACCTAATCATAGAATGACAGAACCATAGAACATGTGCCCTCCACACACACCTCACCACCACATCACTACAGGCCTACTTACAACAGTGCCTTTTACCCAGTACATCATGTTTGGCTATGAAGAAAGAAAGGCCAACATCTGAAGAGACAGAGCAGGTGTAGTGTTTATTTTATTTTGTTGTGTTTAATGCCCCCCCTTTTGCATTTGAGTACAGTTTACACACAAGGTTACGTTGCTGTATTTTTAAAAATTAAAGTATAGTTGGCACATAATGTTAGTTTCAAGGGTATAGAGCAAGTGCATTTAATAAGACCATTTGAAGAGACAGAGCAAGCACCAGAACCAGACATGGCAAGGGTGTTGGAATTATCAGACTAGGAACTGGAACAATTATGAATAGCATGCTTAGTGCTGTAGGCTAAAGTAGACAACATGCAAAAATTGGGCAATGTAAGAAGAGAAATGGACATCTTAAGAAAAAAAAAAAAAAAGAAATGATGTAGGTTCCAGTTCAAGATGGTGATATAGGGGCCCCTGGGTGGTTCAGTCAGTTAAGCATCTGACTCTTGATTTTGGCTCAGGTCATGATCTCACAGTCATGAGATCAAGCCCCATATTGGGCTCTGCTTTAAGTGTGGAGCCTGCTTAAGATTCTTTTTCTCTTCTTCTGCCCCTTCTCCACTTGCACATTCTCTCTTTATATATATATAAAAGAAAAAAAAAAGATGATATAGGAAGATTCTAAACTCACTTCCTTCCATGGACAGGCTGAATTTAGAGCTATTTACAGAAAAATTTCCTCTGGAAAAAAAAAAATCCTAAAACTGATGGACTGACCCCTTTACATTAGCAAATGAAGGGGAATCCACATGGAACCAGGTAAGTAAGGCTGAGAACAATCTTGCCATTTACTCCACCCCCAGTGGAAGAACACACAATTGGGAGGGAACTCACAACCCAGAGCTTCATGATGGATGAAGTGTTCATACCCCACCGTGGGCATGCCACCTTTTAAGACCATCAATTAAGAGATGAGCCCCCAAAACATCTGGCTTTGAAGACCATCAGGGCTCCCATCCATAAGACCCAAAGGGCTGCAGGAACTGAGGAATGGCTCTTAAAGGTCTCACATGCAGACTCACCCTTCCCAGGGCCCAGTACAGAAGCAGCCTTTTGGAAAGCACCTGGACTTTACATGAAAGAGACTCATTTGCACATTTAAAGCATTGGTCAAAGGGGCATGGGCTTGATGGAATATTCTCCAGGAATGGAGGCTAGTAGGTGCCATCCTCCTGCTCTCCCTCTACCTTTCTAGAGCCAATAGGCACCGTTTTTTGTTTTTTCTTTTTTTCCTTTCCAGCAGTTCTCATCTTTATGCTCCACTAGGTGGACACTGTGAAAATCAATAAAAGGAAAACTCATTTAGAATGGAGTCAGGACTGGGGAATGGGAGGGGGTGGGGGTGGGGGGAAGGCAAGTGCTCAGCCCTACCACTCCTAGCCAATCCCAGTGGATATTACTTTACTTTCCCAGCAAGAGGAAGGAAGGTTTCTTCTTGGCCCCCCTCAACAGTCCAACCAATGAGAGAGAGTCATAACTCAGCCAATGAAAAACCACTATACTTCCAGCTCTCAGTTTAAGCCAATGGAGTTTTTGTTTATAACAGCCCTTCCCAACTCCTCTCTCTCCTCTATAAAAGAGCTACCTTTCCTTTGTTCTCCAGATTTTCCTGTGGTTTTCTAGCTTGCTTGTCTTAGATTGTAGTTCTCTGCCGTTCCTGAAAAAAAAAAAATCTTTTGCTGGTAATATAACTGGCAGTTTTATTTGTAAGGTTAATAGCATCCTCTTCCTGCAACAACGTGGATGGAACTAGAATGTATTATGCTAAGCGAAATAAGTCAGTCAGAGAAAGATAAATATCATATGATTTCACTCATATGTGGAATTTAAGAAACAAAACAGATGAACAGAGGGGAAGAGAAGGAAAAATAAGATAAAAATAGAGGGAGGCAAACCATAAGAGACTCTTAAATACAGAAAACAAACTGAGGGTTGCTAGAGGATAGGTGGTGGGGAATGGGCTAAATGGGTGATGGGCATTAAGGAGGGCACTTGTTGGGATGAGCACTGGGTGTTATATGTAAGTCATGAATCACTAAATTCTACTGGAACCATTAGTACTCTATATATTAACTAACTTGGATTTAAATTAAAAAAAAATCTTCTTCCATGTTCTCACTCTGCCTTGCTAAAACCAGTGGACACCATCTTTTATTTTTTCCATTTTCTTCTTCCTCCTCTTTCTCCTTCTCCTCCTCCTCCTTCCCCTTGCACTTCCCCTTCTCCTTTCCCTTAATCACCTGGCCACGGAGGCCTGGGTCCCAAAGGACTGTAACAATTAGAGAGACAGTTATTGGCAGACTCCCTCTCCCAGGGCACTACACAGAGAGCCAACTGAAACACACACCCAGGCTTTCTGAGAAAGAGGCCTATGTGCTTTGGTCTTGGGGAGCAGTTCTGGTTTGGCACACTTAGAGGGCTCTATGGAGCTATTCCCAGGAAACAGAGACCAGGGGATGCAATCTTTGTGCTCTCTTGCTGCTTCACTCCAGCTCAATGGTATTTTCCAGAAAGGAGCTTATATACTTTTCTGGTACACTGATTTTTGCAGCTGTATTCAGGGAACACCCCTACATTGCCTGACTCTAGGGGCCAACAGGGCTTAAGCTTGTGGGTCCCACAGGACTGAAACCAACTGAGAAAGAGTTCTTAAACAGATACCACCACGGACATAGCAAGAGGTCACAGACTCAGGAGCTCATTCTTTCTGTGAAAGAGGCCTTATCATCATAGGTACAGCCCGAGGGCCAGGCTTCTAATTAAATGTACTTAAAGGAGCTGACTGTAAACCTTTCCCAAGACCAGGGAGGGAAGGCACTTTCTTTGTGCTCTCCCTCTATTCAATACTCCAGAGTTCCAGCATCTCAGAAAGCAAATCTTCATATGTTTCTGGTGCCTGGCTTTGGAGGCCAGGAGGGCTTGCAGTCCTGGATTCCATGGGATTGTAAAAATCAGAGATGGTTTTTAGCTGTCTACTACCCCTAGGGCACTGCACAGACAATAGTCTGAAACACTGAAAGAAAAAATTAAATAGAAGTAAAATTGATATGCCAAGAGAGAAGAGAAAATATAATTATATAAAATGCACTTCAACACCTATTAGAAATTGATCGGTCCAGTAGGCAGAAAATCATTAAGGATATATATAGTAGCACTCTCTTATCCATGGTTTTGTTGTCCATGGTTTCATTTACCTGTGGTTAACTGTGGGCTGGAAGCAGATGATCCTCCTTCTGACAAATTGTCAGGGGGTCAATAGTAGCTTAATGCAATGTCACAATGCCTGCGTTATTCATCTCACTTCATTTCATCCCATATGCATTTTATCATCTCAAGTCACAAGAGGAAAGATGAGTACAGTTCAGTCAGATATTTTGAAAGATCACATTCGTATAACTATCAGTACAGTATATTGCTATAATTGTTCTAGTTTATTATTAGTTATTACTGTTAATCTTACTGTGCCTAATTTATAAGTTAAATTTTATCATAGGTGTGTATGTATAGGAAAAAAACCAGTATTTAGAGGTTCTGGTAGTATCTGCTTCTGCAGGCATCCATGAGGGACCTTGCAATTTATCCACCATGAATACAGGAGGACTACTTTAGTTGAATAGAAAGGCACCATCAATCGTCTGAATCTAAACTGACATTTGAAGAATCCTTCATTTTCAACAGCAGAATATACATCCCTCTCAAATTCACATGGAACATTCACCAAGATAGACCACATTCTGGGCCATAAAACTTACCTTAACACATTTCAAAGAATAGAAATCATGTAAAGTATACTCTCCGAACACTGTGGAATTAAACTAGAAATCATTAACAGAAAAATAACTGGAGAACCCCAACATGTGTAAGGGGTAAACAACACACTTCTTTCCTCCCACCTCTCAGCTTTACTGGAATATTATTGACAAATAAAAATTATATATAGTAAGGTTGTACAATACGATTTTTTAAAGGTGTATAACATGATGATTTAAGATATTTTGTGTAAGGATTAGCACAACTAAATTAATACATCCATCCCTTCACATAGTTACCTTTTAAAAATTTTTTTGTGGTGAGGACATTTAAGATCTACTCTTAACAGATTTCAAGTATACAATACAGTATTATTGACTATAGTCACCATGCTGTACATTAGACACCTGGAACTTAATGCATCTTACAACTGAAATTTCATACCCTTTAACCAACCTGTCCCTATTTCCTCAACCCCAGTCACTGGCAACCACCATATATTCTCTGGATTTATGAGTTTGAGATTTTTACATTCCATATATAAGTGATCATACAGTATTTGACTTTCTGTGCCTGGCTTATTTCATTCACTTAGCATAATATCCTCCAGGTTCACCCATGTTGTTGCAAATGGTAGAATTTCCTTCTTTTAATGGCTGAAAAATATTCCATTATATATGTATGCTACATTTTCTTTACTCATCCATCAATGGATACTTAGGCTATAGCCATATCTTGGCTCTTGTGAGTAATCCTGTAATGAACATGGGAGTGGGGATATATTTTCAAGATATTTATTTCATTTTCTGTGGATATACACCCAGAAGTGGAATTGCTGGATCATACAGTAGTTCTATTTTTAATTTTTTGAGGAATCTCCATATAGTGTTACATAGGGCTACGCCAATTTAAATTCCTCCCAACAGTGCTGAATAAAGCATTTCTCCACATTCTTGTTATCACCAACACTGGTTATCTCTTGTCTTTTTGATATTATCACCCTAACAGAAGTGAGGTGACAGCTCATTGTGGATTTGATTTCTTTTTTCCTGATGATTAAGTTGATTATGTGTTGATGAGAAGTGGTAAGTGTGGACACTCTTGTCTTGGTCCTAATCTTAAAAAAAAAAATCATCCAACTTTGCCCCATTAAATATGATGTTAGCTGTGGACTTTTCATATATGGCTTTTACTGTGTTGAGAAGCATTTCTTCTATAACAAATTTGTTGAAACCTTTTATCATGAAAGGATCTTGAATTTTGTCAAATGGGTTTTTTTTTTGCATTGATTGAGATGTTCATGTACTTTAATCTTTCATTTTGTTAATGTGATTGATGTATCACATTTATGGATTTGCTTATGTTAAGCCAACCTTGCATCACAGGGATAAATCTCACCTGATTATGGTGTGTTTTTCTAGTCTCTTTTATTTATTTCTGTTATAATCTTTCTTACTTTTTTTCTTCTCCTGTCTTTGGATTTAGTTTGCTCTCTTTTTTTTAATTCTTGAGATGTAAAGTTAAGTTGTTTATTTGAGACTTTCTTTTTTCCCAATTTAGACATTTATTGCTCTAAACTTCCCTATTAGAATGGCTTTTGCTGCATCTCATACGTTGTGGTATGTTGTTTCTATTCATTTGTCTCAAAATATTTTGGGTTTTCCTTTGATTTCTTCTTTGACCCATTAGTAGTTCAGAAGTGTGTGGTTTAATTTCCACATACTTGTGAATTTTCTAATTAACCTCCTGTTATTGATTTCTAGTTTCATACTATTGTGGTAAGAATAGATACTTGGTGGTATTTCAACATTTTTAATTTTAAGAGTTGCTTTGTGGCCTCACATAAGATCTATCCTGGAGAAAGTTCTATGTGCCCTTGAGAAGAATGTGTATTTTACTGGTATTAGATGGAATGTCTGTTTGTCTCTTAGGTCCATTTGGTATAGTATTGTTTACACTTGCTATTTTCTTATTTATTTTCTGTCAAGGTGATCTCTCCATTGTTTATAGTAGAGTATTAAAATTCTGTATAATTATTTTATTTTGTTCATTTCTACTTTCCTTTCCATTAGTATTTGTTTTTTATAATTAGATGCTCTAATGTTGGGTGTATAAATATTTACAATTTATATCCTCTTGATGAATTGACCCTTTTATCATCATATAATGACCTTGTCTCTTGTTACCCTTTTTTACATTAAGTCTATTTTGTCTGATATAAATGTAGCTACCCTTGCTCATTTTGGTGTCCATTTTCTTGGAATATTTTTCTCCATACCTTCAGTTTTCACCTATCTGTGTCCTTAAAGCTAAAGTGAGTCTCTTGTAGGTAGCATATCATTGGAATTTGTTATTTACCCAGTTAGTCTTTCTATGCTATTGCTTCGAGAATTTATGTTTAAGTACTTTTTGACATGTAAGGACTTACTATTGGTGTCTTATTGTTTTCAGATTTTTGTAGTTCCTTTATTCTTTTTCTTTACTATTTATTTTTGAGAGGGCGAGAGAGAGAATGCACATGTAAGCAAGCAGGGGAGGAGCAGAGAGGGGGACAGAGGATCCCAAGTGGGCTCTGCACTGACAGCAGCAAGCCCAATGTGGGCTTCAAGCTCACAAACCAAACCACGAGATCAGAACCCTAGCAGAAGTCAGGGCCCAACCAACCGAGGCATCCAGTCACCCCTGTAGTTCCTTTATTCTGTACTTCCTCTGTTGCTATTTTTCTTTGTGATGTGATGAACTTTTTTGTAGTGGTATACTTTGATTCTTTTTTTTTTTTTATGTTTTGTGTTTCTTTTTTTTTTTTTAAGTATATTTATTTGGAGAGAGAGGGAGAGCACGTACGTGGGAGAGAGGCAAAGAGAGAGGGAGAGAGAGACAATCCGAAGCGGGCTCCACGCTCAGTGCAGAGTCCAACTTGGGGCTTGATCCCATGAACCATGAGATCCCATGGGATGGGATTCTTGATGAGAACCACCAAGAATTGTGTGCTTAACTGATTGAACCACCCAGGCACCCCAATCTTTGTGTTTCTTTTACACGTTTTTTCTCTGTGGTAACCTATCAGCATACATAAAGTATTTTATAATTATCCTATTTTAAGCTGATAAAAACTTCAACTGCATACAAAACTCTACCTTTACTCATACCCTCCCCCCTTTTTGGTTATTGATGTTACAATATACATTTTTTTAAATAACAACACTTTTTATTTTTAAGTTTATTTATTTTGAGAAAGAGAGCGAGCAAGCACGCGAACAGGACAGGGGCAGAGAGAGGGAGAGAGATAATCCCAAGCAGGCAGAATTTCTGCACCACCAGCACAGAGCCTGGTGGGGAGCTCGAAGCCACAGACTGTGAAACCATGACCTGAGCCAAAGTTGGATGTTTAACAGACTGAGCCACCCAGGCACTCCTACAATATACATATTTTAAATATTGTGTATCCACTATCAAATTATTATTGTTATATTTATTTTTAACACACTAATTTTTTTAAAAGTAGGCTTTATGCCCAACATGGAACTCAACACAGGGCTTGAATTCATGACCCTGAGATCAAGACCTGAGCTGAGATCAAGAGTTGGTCACTTGACTAACTGAGCCAACCAAGTGCCCCATTAATATATTAATTTTTGAAACTTTTAAATTAGAGTTAAAAGTAATATATGCACCACTATTACAACATTAAAAAATTCTGACTTTGACTATATATTTGTCTTTACCATTGAGTTTTTATTTATTTATTTATATGTTTTTCATCATTAATTAGAGTCCTTTCATTTCACTATGAAGAAGTCCCTTTACCATTTCTTGTAAGGCAGATCAAGTTGTGATAAAATCCCTCAGCTTTTGCTTGTTTCAGAGTACACTGTCTCTCAGGACAGTTTTTCTGGGTATAATATTCTTGTTTAGCAGTTTTTTCCTTTAATAGTTTGAATATATTCTCAGACACCCTCATGGCCTTCAAGAGGCCTTTCTCAGTAGAGGCCTTTCTACTGAGAAATCTGCTAATCTTATGTTACTTCTTGTATGTGATGAATCAGTTGCTGCTTTCAAAATTCTCTTTATCTTTGACTTTTGACAACTTTAATGCATCCTGGTGACCTTTTCAGGTTCATACTATTTAGGGACATTTGGGACTCATGAACCCAGATGTCCAAGTCTCACCCTAAATTTGAGAAGTTTTCAGACATTTTTTAAATATACATATATCTGTGTATGTGTGTGTGTGTGTATATATATTTGAATTTATATATATATATAATATTATATATATATATATATATATATATATATATATATTTTAGAGAGAGAGACGAACAGGGAAGTGGGGCAAATAGAGAGTGAGAATCCTAAACAGACTCCACACTGTGCATAAAGCCTGATGAGGGGCTCAGTCCCACGACCCTGGGATCATGACCAAAGCAGAAATCAAGAGTTGGACACTCAATTGACTGAGTCAGATGCCCCTATTAATATATTTTTGTTAAATTTCTTTGTATTTTTTTCCTGAAAGACTTTGTTTTGACAGCACTGTTGTAGTTTTACTTCAATCCCAAATTTCTGAAACAGAAATCAGAAGTAAATTAGAGGGGAGGGAGGGAGGCAGGCCAAGGAGTAAACAGAGTTTGACTAGAAAATAGAAGAGGGCATGTGTGGTGAACATTCCCAAGCAAGGCCATTCCTTGATGGAGGGGGTTGGCAGGCAACTTGCCTTATGCAGGGGAAGGAGGAAAGATCCCCTGGGGACCCTACAGAGGGATCCCCCTCTTCTTAGAGCTTCCTCCTCCAGGGAAAACTTTCCACAGAGATCAGCCACAACCTCAAACAGCACTGTCCACCCACCTCTTATCCTGGTTTGACTCCCACCTCTGTTCTGCCTGGAAAGTGTGAGATTTGCCTCCTTTGATCACTCTTTCTGTTGTTTTCCTATTTCACAAGATTCTGATGTGATGGGGGAAGGGTATAACCCACTTAGAAACTACTAAACTTGTCACAGCTTTTGGTGCTCTGTGAGTTCCTGTTATCTAGGTTGGTTGTGTTCCCCAGAAATGCCTCCCCCTACCCCGAAGCCACAAATGCCAGAGTTGGGGAGCGGCCTCCTAGCTCAAGTGCCTCTGACCTCTGTGGCATAAATATCTTCTTCTGGCCCCTTAGAAATATAATAAAAGGTCACAAGTGAGTCAAAACCAAATAAATAAACTTTTAGAGGGAGAGAGGAGGGTGGGAGAGGTCGGTGGGTAGATGTCACTGCATTGGACATTTATTTCCTTTACACATTGCTCTTGATACCAGACATTTCTTGTCTTTTCTTTTTTCTTTTTCAGTTTTTAGAGAGAGAGCACAAGTGGGGGAGAGGGGAAGAGGTTGAGAGAGAAAGAGAGAGAGAGAGAGAGAGAGAGAGAGAGAGAGAGAGAGAGAGAATCTCAAGTAGGCTCCAGACTCAGTGTGGAGCCCTGCACTGGGCTCGATCCCACAACCCTGGGATCATGACCTGAGCTGAGATCAAGAGTCAGATGCTTAACCAAATGAGCCACCCAGGGGGCCCCCAGCCATTTTTTCTTTTAAATAGACTTTCTGTCCTTTGTCTCTGTCTTTTCTCTTTTTGGGATCTTCATTATGCATATAAAGCTTCCTTTGATGGTGTCCCATATGCTTTCTTCATTCTTTTTCTTTTCTTTTTCTTTTTGATTCTCTGATTGGAAAATTTCAAAGGACGTATCTTCAAGTTCACAGCTCCTTTCATCTGACTGCTGGCATGCTATTGAAGCTCTTTATTGACTATTTCACTTCAGGCGTTGTATTCTTGAGATCTAAGATTTGTTTTCTTTTTAATGATTTTTATTTCTTTGCTGAAATTCTTATTGTGCTCATGTATTGCTTTCCTAATTTCATTTAGTTGTCTATATGTGTTTTCATCTCGTTCACTGAACTTCTTTAAGATGAATATTCTGGATTCTTTGTCACTCAGTTCATAGATCTAATTTTTTAAAGGGTTATTAGAGCTTTATTAGTTTCTTTTGATGGTGCCATGTTTGTCCGATTACTCATGACTCTTGGATCATTGCACTGGTATTTCCATATTTGAGGAAGAGGTGTCTTCCTCCATTGTTTACTGGTTTACTTTAACCGGGAAAGATCTTCCCCAATCAGCCCAGCCTGGGGTTCTGGGTGTCTCAGCTGGAAGGCAGGGACTGCTCTGGATCTCTAGTTGTGCAAGGCCATTGCTTGTGCTCTGATGTTGAGAAAGGCACTGCTCTGCAGTCAGGCAAAGTAACTGTCTAGGGTCCCTGGTGAGATGAGTCTGTAGGCTATGCTTCTCAACTGGTCAAGGTCACTGGTTGACCCCTCTGTTCGGGTGGGTTTGCAAGCTGTGGTCAGGAAACAGGCAGGGACATAGGCTGAGCTCTGCATGCAGGTGGGGCTAAAGGCTGAGCTCTACAGATAGACATGGTTGCTGTCCAGGATCCTTGCACAGTTAGGGTCTCTGGGTTGGGTGGGGCCAGAGGCCATGCTTTGCAATTGGGTGAGGCTGCTGGCTTGGCTTTCTGTTCAGTTGGTGTGTTAGAATGGTCTCCATAGCAGGGTTGAACTGTTGACTGAGGATCAATACTAGACAGAACTGCCAACTGAGTTCCCTGACCAGATGGAACAACTGGCTCAGATCCATGGGTGAATGAAGTCACTAGCTGGGTTCTCTGGTTGGGTCGCCACCACCAGTAGGAATGCAGTGCCACAGCATGATCATTGCACTGATTGCTGTGAGTTCTTCCCTTCTTCTTTGTTTCTAGCTGACCCCATTTTATATAGCCCTGCTTATTTTCCCAGTGTTCCATGTGAGGTGAGACAGAGCCAAGCCTCTGGGAAGCATGCTGGAAGGCTGGATAAACTAGATGTCAACCCCAGGCCCCCTTTTCTCCACTGGAGAAACCATGGGCCCAGGGGAACTCTGTGTGGCACTGTGCCAGCCTGTGGGAGAGGCACGTTGGTCAAAGTGAAACCACTCCTTTTAGACTTCTAATGTGGCTTTTATCCATTTTTGTTGTTCAAGGGTGCTTCTTCCTCACCCCTGAGTTCTAGGATTTTCACATTGATGTTATTTTCTGTGAATAGTTGCTTGTTGGTCTTTTTGTAAAAGGGACAAAATTCCAGGACTTCCTATCCCGCCATCTTGTTTTCAAAGTAGAAGTACTGGCATTTATTCAATTAAGATTTAATTATCTTTCAACTGAGGAAAAAAATAAATAAATGCTTTCTTTACAGAAGAATAGAAAGAAAGGTGGAATTAGAAAGTCACCATTTGCAATGTCAATATAAGAGTTGAGTCAGGGAATGATTGTTAGCAGTTGCTACAATCATGAGATCGAAGTTTTGGGGCAATTATTTATCATTGGAAAACAAGCTACACTCAAATTCAGCATCTTTAAAATAAGAAAAATTTATTGTCCTGCAGTTCCTGCAGCCCTGAAATCCATTTATTTAGCTGGGATTTAGCTGGGTTTTTCTGACTCAACTTTTCTCATGAGGTTGGGGGGCAACTATTGGCCAGGACTGAAGTCATCTCAAGCCTCTACTTGTGCTATAGGATCTGCTTCCATAGTCTACAGTTCCTCAAGAATTGTTGGAATGAAAAAAAAAGAAAAGAAAAAAAAAAAAAGAATTGTTGGAATGAGGGCCTCAGGTTCTCCCCATGCCAGGCTACCCCAGCATGAGAGATGGGACAGAGAGATAAGGAGAGGAGTGGAAGCTACTTCAGTTGTTTTTTTTTTTTCATAACCTAATCTTGGAGGAGACATCCCACCACTACTTTCATATCTTATTATTAGTAGAGAGGCTATAAATTCAGTCCACATTCAAGGGAAGGAGTTTACATAAGTACATAACATGAGCAGAGATCATTGGGGATAATCTCAGAAGCTGCCTACCACATCAAGGAACCAAATGTTTATATGATGCCACAGATTGCATACTAATTATTAATTGGAAAATGAACCATTACAATAAAGAGACATGACAGTTATTTTAGTGAGACTTTCTGGATTATGTTCTTACAGGTGTGATATAATACATACAATATGAACTCTATAACATTATCTATGAAAATCTTGTCAAATGCTTTTAACCTGAATTTAACTAATCTTTAGGCTTAATTTAATTTATAATATATCAAGGGGATAGATGAAAGTCACTGGATTATTTAGGGTATGCCAGAGAAATAAAACCAATAGGACATATATATGAATAGATTTTTTTTTTCAACATTTATTTATTTTTGGGAGAGAGACAGAGCATGAATGGGGGAGGAGCAGAGAGAGAGGGAGACACAGAATCGGAAACAGGCTCCAGACTCCGAGCCATCAGCCCAGAGCCTGACGCAGGGCTCGAACTCCCGGACCGCGAGATCGTGACCTGGCTGAAGTCGGACGCTTAACCGACTGCGCCACCCAGGCGCCCCATGAATAGATTTATTAATAAGGAATTGGTTCATGCAAATATAGTCTCAGAATCCACTTTCTACAAGCTAGAAACCCAGGAAAGCTGGTGGTGTAGTTCCTGTCAGAGTTGGAAGGTATGAGATCAACCAGGAGCACCATTGGTGCAAGTCCCAGTAAGAGGACAGACCAATGTCCCCGTTCAGTCAGGTGAGAGTGAATTCTCCCTTCCTCTGCCTTTTTATTCTATTCAGTCCCTCAGTCGATTGGATAATTCCCATCCACATTGGAAAGGCAATCTGCTTTACTCAGTCTACCAATTCAAATGCTAATCTCCTCTGGAAACACCCTCACAGACACACCCAAGAAATAATGTTTGTCAAATCCAGGCACCTTGTGATCCACTCAAGTTGACATATGAAATTAAACATCACAATTACTAACACCTAAGGAAGTAGCCAGACAAATCCATTTTGCTGGATTGTTTAAAAAGTCAGTGTTATATGAAAAAAAGCTAGAGGAATTAATCTAGAAAATAAAAGTATGCAACCAAGTGCGATGCATGAATCTTAGATTCTGGATTGGAAAAAACAAACATAACCCTTGAACAATGCAGGCATTGGGGTGCTGACTGCCCACACATTTGAAGATCCCTGTAGGGGTATCTGGGTGGCTCAGTTGGTTAGGCGTCCTACTTCTGCTCAGGTCATGATCTCAGTTTGTGGGTTCAAGCCCCGCATCAGGCTCTGTGCTGACAGCTTGGAGCCTAGAGCCTGCTTTGGATTCTGTGTCTCTCTTTCTCTGTCCCAGCCCTGCTCACACTCTTGCTCTCAAAAATAAATGAATAAACAATAAGAAAAAAAGAAAGAAAATCCACACATAACTTTTGACTCCCCCAAAATATAACTACTAATAGCCTACATTGACCAGAAGCCTTATCAATAAAATTGATGTCGACTAACACATATTTTGTATATGTATTATATACTGTATTATTACAATAAAGTAAGCTAGAGAAGAGAAAATATTATTAAGAAAACCATAAGGAAAATACATTTACAGTACTGTACTGTAAAAAATCCAGGCATGGGGCACCTGAGTGACTCAGTCAGTTGAACATCCAACTTTGGCTCAAATCATGATCTCGTGATTTTTGAGTTCAACCCCACATCAGACTCACTGCTGTTGGCCTGTCAGCACAGAGCCCTCTTCAGACCCTCTGTCTCCCTCTCTCTGACCCTCCCCTGCTTTCGCTCTCCCCAAAATAAATAAATATTAAAAAAAAAATCCAGGCATAAGTGGATCCATGCCGTTCAAACCCATATTATTCAAATGTCAACTGTGTATGTGTATATATGTATATGTGTGTATATATGTATATGTACACTATATATACATATGTATATGTATATATATATGAAGAGGGATGGAGAGAGGGAGGAAGTACAGGGAAAAGAGAAAAGCAAATATGTGTATGTATAAAAGAGAATATGTATATGTATAAAAGAGAAAAGCAAATATATATATGTATATATGTGTATATATGTACACATATATATGTATATATGTATATATATGTATATATGTGTATATATGTACACATATATACATGTATATATATGAAAAGGGAGGGAGAGAGGGAGGAAGTACAGGGAAAAGAGAAAAGCAAATGTAAAAAAATTAATAGTCATTAAAATATGTGTGGCATATATAATGTTCATTGAAGTATTTAAATTTTTTTGTATGCTTGGGGGCAACTGAGTGCTTCAGTCAGTTAAGCCTCTGACTCTTGATCTCAGCTCAGGTCATAATCTCACGGTCTGTGAGATTGAGCCCCATGTCGGACTCTGTGCTGAAGCAGGAAGCCTGTTTGGGATTCTCTCTCTCCCTCTCTCTCTGCCCCTCCCCTGTTCAAGTGTGCTCTCTCTCTCTCTCAAAATAAAATAAACTTAAAAAATTTTTCTGTATGCTTGAAATTTTTAGAAATAAAAAATTGGTGAAAATCTCTCATTCAAATAATTCCACTGGGCTTAAAATTGTTTCAGCTAGTCTTTTCTGGCATGTATTTCCTCTCTGGGAAATGCCTAAAATAATAGTTTCCCTTACTCAAAATCATTTCTCAGAACAATTACTACATATATCATGCCAAATTTCTGTGCAGTTATTTTTCTAAGAACTGAATTGGCAACTCCTGAAAAAAGGACTGTGTTTTATTTATCACTGCCATTTCTATAAACCTACACAGTAGACTACTCTTATTAGACCATCTGTTGATGCTCATTTTAGTTAAGCCAAAGAAAAACAAGAATTAGAAGCTAAGCACATAAGTAGTGGTAAGCCAACACTCTAAACATGGTTTATACATTATAGAACTCATTAAACTTTCAAAGAACTTTATATCTGTGTCCTAGAGCTGCTCATTGAGTGACTCAGATTTTTCATAATTTGTAAATACTCTTTTAAAATAAAAGTAGCACTCTTCTTCCCAAATTGATCCATAGATTGAAGCAACTCCATCCAATATACCACCAAGTTATTTTGTGCATAATGGAAAACTGATTATATGGGGAGTAACATCAGGATCATGACAGTGTAAGGCATCTATCTTGTTGTCCTCCTATTAAACAACTAAAGAGACATCCACCCATAAATAAAAATGCCTCTGTGGGAGGCACTGTGGGATCCAGCACCATATGCCAAGGGATCTTGGAGTAGTCTTGCCCACCTGTGCATGCAGTAATATCCAGACAGCCCTCAGTATGGGTGACAGAAACAGTAAAACTCCAGCAAACCTGTCTCAGTGCCTCCAGACTGCATTTGGGGAAAACCTGGAAGAACGCTGAACCTGGGCAGAAACCCACAGATAATAGGGAGTTTGTAGAAGCCCAGCCTTCCCAAGGGAAGATTTGAATACACTGTTGGAGAAGAAAGAAAGAAAGAAAGAAAGAAAGAAAGAAAGAAAGAAAGAAAGAAAGAAAGAAAAATAAAAGAAAGAAAGGGTTTGGATACATTGGAGACAGTAAGAACTTTTCCTGTGTCACCACGCCCCGAAGGTAACACTGCAAGGGATGGGATCAGCTGACAGTTACCTCCCCCATGGTAAGAAAGAGAGCAGTGAGTGAATGCTAGGCTTCCCCTGCTGTGAGGTATGCTGCTGGAGAAACCTGTTTCTAGCAGCACCCAGAGTGCTGAGGTATGACCTCCATGATTCAGAAGAGGGAGATTGGGAAAGATGCAGATAAGAATATCTAAGGGCATTAAAGAACACATTCTTGCTGACTGCACTCAGGATTTCAGCAGGAATTCTACCCTGAAGCCTCTGGAAGAACCTTACCCTAGGATCCCCCACTGGGCGCATAGGCACTACCAATGCCCTGTGTGCTAAACCTACACTTGTCCCATATCTGGCTCCTGAGTGTGAAGGTGAGAGTGAGCTCTCTCCAGTAAACAGACTGCTCTCAGAAAAATAGACCAGGGTCTGCAGGCAAGGGAAAAAGCACAATCTTGAGCTGTATCTCCACCTTCTGGAAAGTAAAAGAAAGGTTTCTATAAACCAGCCTTGTGTGTTTTAAGAACCAGAGAAGACATAAAAGCTTAAGAAATATACCATGAGAGGGAGCAAGAAGTATGGGGCAATTGTATCCATAGAAGGTCTGAGTAAAACCCAGATATAAGAGGACCAACACACAGCATATCCCACCTGAAGGCAAGACATAAAGATCTGAGAATTTTATGCTGCTTCAAATGTGAAAGCAGCAATGCAAAAACTACAAGGAATTGAAAGAATCAAGGAAACACATAATCAAAACCAAACAAAAAAAAAAGTTGTCCAATAACCAAAATCAAAAGCACAGAACTTAGTGATCTAGCTGATAAAGAATTCAAAATAGCTGTTTTGAGGAAACTTCAATGAGCTAAAAAGAAAACACATAAACACAATTTAATAAAATGAGTAAAATAATACATGAACAAAATGAGATATTTACATTTTTTCTTTTTTAAAATATTTATTTATTTATTTTGAGAGAGAGAGAAAGACAGAGAGAGAGAGTGCAAGAGCAGGAGAGGGGCAGAGAGAGGGGGAGAGAGAGGATCCTCAGCAGACTCTACACTGTAAGCATACAGCCCGACGCAGGACTCCATCTCATGAACTGCGAGATCATGACCTGAGCCAAAATCAAGAGTCAGATGCTTAACTGACTGAGCCACCCAGGCTCCCCAGAACAAAATAAGATCTTAACAGAGATAAAATGAGATATTTAATGAGATATTTAACACAGAGACACTTATAAAAAGAACCGAATAAATTTTGGAGCTGAAAAAGAATCAACAAAATGAAAAATGCAATAGAGAGTGTCCACAGCACAATAGACCAAATGGAAGAGGGAATAAATGAAGAAGAGGATAGGAACTTTGAAGTAAACTCATCAATGGAAAACAAAGAATAAACAAAAAGAAGTGAAGAAAGCCTATATAGGAAAGAGGACTGTGTCAAATGTAGAAATATTAGAAAAATCCAGATTTCCAGATGGAGAATAGTGGGAGAAGGGGTTGGGAGGAAGACGACCTCAACTACCTCCATTTGACCTCAGTCTGTATTTTTTAATTAAGTTCTCTCCAGCTTATCTTTTAACTCAGGCAAAAGACCTAGCAGCCAAAAGCATCTTGTGATGAGAACGGAAGCTACCTCCTCAAGGAATACAGACCCCATGTAATTGACCCCTAGACAGTGATCTATCTTTACTGCCCAGATGCACGTACCCACCAAATTTGATCCCACATTTTTCTTATATAAACCTGAAAGAATTTTCAGCACTTTGGAGACTGTCTTTGAGAAGCTAGTCTGCTGTTTCCCCAGTGTTGGCCTCACTGAAATAAATTCCTTTCTAGTTTCACCACCACTCATCTCTATGCCTCTGGATTTGTCAGTGATGAGTTGCTGAACCTGGTCTGTTGGGACCCTGGGAATTAGGCGCTCTTGCACCCTTGGGCTCTGGTTACAGGGGCAGAAAGTTTATTTAAAGAAATAATAGTTGAGAATTTTCCAATCCTGGGAAGAGAATTAGATATCCAAGTACATAATGATAATAGATCACCCTATTATCTCAATGCAAAACAACCTTGTCTAAGACAAACTATATTAAAACTGTCAAAAATAAAAGATAGGAGGAGCTTGGGAAGACGGTGGGGTAGGAGGATCCTAAGCTCATCTTGTCCCACAGATACACCTAGATACCAGTCACATCAGTGCAACTAACCCAGATAATAATCCAAAGACTGGCAGAACAGAGTCTCTACTGTTAATTATAGAGAGGAGGTCACATCAGAAAGAGTAGGAGCGGTGGAAGTCGAGATGAACCAAACTCTCCTGTGAGACTAACCACAAAACGGAGGGACACCACAAGCATGGAGAAGGGAGAGGAACAGAACCCACACCAGGCATCCCAGTAACAGGAGACCTGCACCGGGAAAACAAGTCCCTATAACCTTTGGCTTTGAAAACCAGTAGGGCTTAACTTCAAGAGTTTGTAAAAACAGTGGAGGTTAACTCTAGGTACTTTAAAAATGAACAAGCTCGGCTCTTGGGAGAGCCAGATGGTGATAAAAAACTGAGTTCCTGTCCTTAAAGAGATGACATAACAAACAATCCTGCCAAGATACAGCATAGAAGCAGCAGTTTGAAAAGAGCCTGGGGGATAGGGGAAGGAGATTTATTTACTAATCTCAGAACATGTGCAAGTCAGTCAGGGATCTTTAGGAGGCTTCTCCAAGAACAAAAAAGATGATGGGTGCCATTTCTTCCCCATTTCCACTACCCAGCCTAGATAGCTGGCCACCTGCAGGAACCAGCTTGAACACTCTCCATTTAGCTTGCTAATACCACATGCCCCACTCCCATGTTCTCCTGCAGATCTTCCTACTCCAACCTGCCCATTCAGCAGGAATCTCTCCACAGTGCTCCTGATGTGTCTCATTCTGCAAGCAGCCCTGACAGCGAGTAGCACCGCTCCAAAATGACTCCTGCACTGGGAAGACGGGAAGATAACCACACACACACACACCAGTGCAGCTGCAGCTCCAGGAGTAGGCTGGAGAAGCTATTACAGATCATACATCTGATCTTATTGCCAGCACTGCCCACTAACGAAACCTCACAGGAGGCAGCACAAGGAGAGAGTCCTATAGTCTGGGGCCACTGCAGCCCCAACAGATAGGACTGGGGGCAGCCATCTGGTCTGACTGCAGGCTCCACCCCCAATAAATTCCTCTCAGGAGACAACACAGGGAGAGTGTCTTGTAGCTTAGTGCAACTGCAGCCCTGTCACATGGGCTGAGGGCAGGTATCTGGTCTGACCCAACTGCAAACACAAGGTACCCCAGACTGGTGTCTTAACAGCACAGGGAACAAACCTTGCTCACCACAGGCAAAGTGGGCGACTGCAGCCAACTATACTGAAGGCAAACCTGGCTCAGCCACAATAGTAGGGCACACAAAACACACAAGAGATACCCCTGCTGAGCTGGGGACATTGCACTACAGGCCACTACAGGACCTCTTCTTCATAAGTCCACTACTTTCAAGAGCAGGAGATGTAGCTGAATTTCCGAATACATAGAAATAAACACAGAGAATTAGACAAAATGAGACAGAGGAATATACCCTAAATGAAAGAACAGGACAAAAGCTGTAAAATCAATTATATGTATAAAAATTTGTCAAAGTAGTCACAGACTAAAACAATGTAAAGTAGGACATCACATATGTAAAATAGGGGTGCGGAGACTAGCAATTCAGAGCTTTTAGAATGGGTTAAAACTTAAGCAACCAATAACTAAATATAGACTGCTATATGTGTAAGATGTTGTATATAAACCTAATGGTAACAACAAGCTGAAAACCCGTAATATACATGCAAAAAATAAAGAAAAAGGAATATAAACATATCACTAAAGAAAGCCATCAAACAACAAGGGAAGAGCAAGAGAAGAGAGGAATGGAGAAGAACTACAAAAACCTTCCATAAAAAAGTAACAAAATGCCAGTAAGTACATACTTATCAATAATTACTTTGAATACAAATGGAGTAAGTGTTCCAATCAAAAGACATAGGGTTAGTGAATGGATAAAAAAGCAATCCATCCATATGCTGTCTATAAGAGACTCACTTCAGACTGAAAGACACATCCAGATGGAAAGTAAAAGGATGGAAAGATACCATGCAAAAATGGAAGTGAAAAGAAAGCTGGGGTAGCAATCCTAACATTGGGAAAAAAAATAGACTTTCAAAGACTATAATATGAAACAAAGAAGGACACTACCTAATGATAAAGGGACCAATCCAGTTAGAAGATGTAACAACTGTAAATATTTATCACCCAAAATGGGAGCACCCAAATGAATAAAGCAGCTAATACCAAATATAAAGGGAGTAATTGATAGCAATTCAATAATAGTAGGGGACTTTAACAGCTTAGTTTATATCAATGCATAGATCATCCAACCAGAAAATCAACAAGGAAATGGTGGCTTTGAATGTTGCATTAGACAACATAGTTCTAACAGATATATTCAGAATACTCCATCCTAAAAGAGCAGAATACATATTCTTTTCAAGAGCACAGGAAACTTCTCCAGAATAGGTCACATGTTGGGCCACAAAACAAGTCTCAACAAACTCAAAAAGACTGAAATCATATCATGCATTTTTTCCAACCACAATGGTATGAAACTAGAAATCAATCGCAAGAAAAAAATCTGTAAAGAACACAAATACATGGAGTTTAAATAACATGACACTAAACAATGAATAGGTCAACCATGAAATCAAATGGAAATTAAAAAAAAATACATGGAGGGGCACCTGAGTGGCTCAGTCAGTTGGGCATCGACTTTGGCTCAGATCATGATCTCACGGTCTGTGGGTTCAAGCCCCGCATCGGGTTCTGTGCTGACAGCTCAGAGCCTGGAACCTGCTTCAGATTCTGTGTCTCCCTCTCTCTCTGCCCCTCCCCCGCTCAAGCTCTGTCTCTGTCTCTCTCAAAAACCAATAAACATTAAAAAAATAATAATAAATTTTAAAAAATAAAAAAAAAATACATGGAGACAAATGAAAATGAAAACACAATGGTCCCAAATCTTTGGAATACAGCAAAAACTATTCTAAAAGGGAAGATTATAGCAATAAAAGCTGACCTCAAGATGCAAGAAAAATCTCAACAACCTAATCTTATACCTAAAGGAACTGGAGAAGAAGAAGAAACAAAGCCCAAAGCAAGTAGAAGGAAAGAAAGGATAAAATTAGAGCAGAAAGAAATGAAATAGAGACTTAAAAAGACAATAGAACAGAACCAGGAGCTGGTTCTTTGAAAAGATCAACAAAATTGATAAATCCTTAGCTAGCAGCATCAAAAGAGATGGGGTTGTGGGTGGAGGGGGGTGCGGAGAAAAAGAAACACAGAAAGAGAGAGAGAGAGAGAGAGAGAGAGAGAGAGAGAACTCAAATAAATAAAGTCAGAAATGAAGGAGGAGAAATAAACAACACCAGAGAAGTACAAAGAATTACAAGAGAATACTATGAAAAATTATATGCCAACAAACCTAGAAGAATTGCACAACCTACAAGAAATGGATAAATTCCTTGCAATATATAAACTTCCAAAACTGCATCAGGAAGAAATACAAAATTTGAACAGACTGATTACTAGCAATAAAATTGAATCAGTAGTAGTAGTAGTAGTAATAGTAATAAACCCTCAACAAACAAAAGTCCAGGACGAGATGGCTTCACTGTGAATTCTACCAAATGCTTAAGGAAGAGTTAGTGCCTATTCTTCTCAAACTATTCCCAAAAATAGAAGGGAAGGGACAGATTCCAAATTCTTGCTTCTATGAAGCAAGCATTACCCTGATACCAAAACCAGATAAAGACAATACAAAAAAAAAAAAAAAAAGAAAGAAAACTACAGGCCAATATCTCTGATAAACATAGATGCAAAAATCTTCATCAAAATATTAGCAGACTGAATCCAACTGTACATTAACAAATCATTCACCGTGATCAAGTGGAGTTTATTCCAGTGATGCAAGGTGGTTCAATATTCACAAATTAATCAGTGTGATACCTCACATTAAGAAGAGAAAGGATAAAAAGTGTATGATCATTTCAATAGTTGCAGAAAAAGCATTTGACAAAGTCCAATATCTATTCATGATGAAAACTCAACAAAGTACATTTAGAAGGAACACACCTCAACAAAATAAAGGACATATATAAAAAATCCACAGCTAATATCAATGGTAAAAAACTGAGAGCTTCTCCTCTAAGGTCAGGAACAAGACAAAGATGCCCATTCTCACTACTTTTATTCAACATAGTACTGGAAATCCTAGCTACAGCAGACAACAACAAACAAACAAACAAACAAACAAACAAACAAAAATGGCATCTGAATTGGTAAGGAAGAAGTAAAACTGTCACTATTTGCAGATGACATGGTATTATATAGAGAATTCCCTAAAGACTTCACCAAAACACTACTAGAACTGGTAAATAAATTCAGTAAAGTCTCAGGATACAAAATTAACATGCAGAAATGTGTTGTGTTCCTATACACTAAAAGTGGTAGAAAGAGAAACTAAGAGAATAATACCATTTAAAATTGCACCAAAAAAAAAAAAAATATATATATATATAGGAATAAACTTAACCAAAGAGGAGAAATCTACATCATACTCTGAAAACTATAAAACACTGATGAAAGAAACTGAAGATGATGCAAATAAACAGGAAGATATTCCATGCTCATGGATTTGGAGAACCAATATTGTTAAGATTTCCATATTACCCAGAGCAATCTACAGATTTAATTCAATCCTTATCAAAACACCAACAGCAATTTACAGAACTAGAACAAATAATCTTAAAATCTATATGGATCTGCAAAAGACCCTAATAGCCAAAGCAATTTGAAAAAGCAAAAACCAAAAAACAACTCTGAAGGTATCACAATCTCAGATTTCAAGATATACTACAAGGCTACAGTAATCAAAACAGTATGGTACTAGCACAAAAATAGACACATAGATCAATGGAAAACCACGTAGAAAGTCCAGAAATAAACCCAATAATTTTCTGGTCAATTAATCTATGACAAAGGAAGGAAGAATATACAATGGGAAAAATGCAGTCTTTTCAACAAATATTGTTGGGAAAACTGAACAGCTACATGCCATAAAAATGAAACCAGACACCATACACCATATATCATTTTTAACCATACAAAAATATAAACTCAAAATAGATTAAAAACCTAAATGTGAGACCTGAAACTATAGAATTCTTAGAAGAATACATAGGCAGTAATTTCTTTGATATCAGCCATAAAAACATTTTTCTAGATGCGTCTCCACTGCTAAGGGAAATAAAAGGAAAATTAAACTATTAGGACTACATTAAAAAGAAAAAAAAGCTTTTGCACAGCAAAGGAAATTATCATTAAAACAAAAAGGAAACCTTTTTGGGAAAAAGATAATTGCAAATGATATATCTAATAAGAGGTAAATATACAAAATACATAAAGAACTTATACAACTCAACACCAAAACACCCAAATGATCCAATTAAAAAATGGGGAGAGGGCATGAATAGATATTTTCCCAAAGAAGACAAACAGATGACTGACAGACACATGAAAAGAAGCTCAACATCACTAATCATCAGGAAAACGCAAATCAAAACAACAATGAGATATTACCTTACACCTATCAGAATGGCTAACATAAACACAAGAACCAAGAAGTGTTGGTGAAGATGTGGAGAAAAATGATCCCTCATGCATTGTTGGTGGGAATACAAACTGATGCAGCCACTGTGGAATACATTGTAGAGGTTCTTCAAAAGTTAAAAATAGAAATACCACATGATCCAGTAATACCACTACTAGGTATTTACCAAAAGAAAACAAAAACATGAATTTAACCCCTATGGTATTACAGCATTATTTACAATAGCCAAGATATGGGAGCAACTCAAATGTCCATCAATAAATAAATGAATAAAGAAGAGGTAATGTGCATTATTCAGCCATAAAAAGAATGAAATCTTGCCATTTGCAACAATATAAATGGATCTAGACAGTATAATGTTAAGTGAAATGAGAAGATGCTAATTATTGACAATAAAACATGTGAAAGCATCCAACACAGTGGTAAAGGTAAATACACAGTCAGATTTAGAAAACTCTCATTTTGGGGGCACCTGGGTGCTCAGTCAGTTAAGCATCTGACTCTTGATTTCAGCTCAGGTCATGATCTTAAGGTTGGTGGGATCAAGCCCCATGTTGGGCTCTGTGCTGATGATGCAGAACCTGCTTGGGTTCTCTCTTTCCCCCTCTCTCCGCCCCTCCCACTTGTGCTCTCTCAAAATAAACAAACATTAAAAAAGGAGAAAACACTAATTTTGTAATAGGATGATGTACTTAGCTAAAGTATAAAGGTTGAAGGAATAGAGTAAAATAAAATAACTGTAGCTACTATAATTAGTTAATAAGTACACATTTTAATGAGAAGTAAATTATAACACCAAAAATATAAAGGGTGGACATAAGGGTAGAGTTTTTTTATGTGATCAAAGTTAAGTTGGAATCAGCTTAAAATGAATGATTTTTTCTATATGATGTTTTGTGTAAGCCTGTGGTAACCACAAAGCAAAGCCTTAGAGCAGATGCACAGAAGATAAAGAAGAAACAGAGTATCCAACAATGGAAAACTACCAATTTACAAAGATAGGCAAAACATGGGGAGAAGGAAACAATGAAACTATAAAACCACCAGAAAGCAATTAATAAGATGGTATTAGTAAGTCCCTACATACCAATAATTAAATATAAATGGATTGTTCACCAATCAAAAGGCACAGAATGACTGGATGGATAAAAAACCAAGAACCATCTATCTGCTGCCTGTAAAAGATTCACTTCAAATTTAAGAACACACATAAGCTCAAAGTGAAGAGAGGGAAAAAGATGTTCCATGCAAGTGGAATCCAAAAGATTCAGACAAAATAGACTTGAAGCCAAAAACAGTAACAAGAGACAAAGAAGATATTTATATAATGATATAGGAGTCAATTCATCAAGAACATATAATAATTATAAATATGCACACCCAGAATGGAATATCTAAATATATTAAGCAAATACTAAAAGATCTAAAGGGAAAAACAGACTAAAATACAATAATAGTAGGGGATTTCAATACTACACTTTCAGCGATTGACAGATCATCCAGGGAATGATCAAGAAGGGAACATTGGACTTGAACCACTTACGAATTTTTTAAAATGTTTATTTATTTTTGAGAGAGAGAGAAAGAGACAGAGCATGAGTGGGGGAGGGGCAGATAGGGAGGAAGACACAGAATCCAAAGGAGGCTCCAGGCTCTAACCTGTCAGTATCAAGCCTGACTTGGGGCTAGAACCCACAAGCAGTTGAGATCCTGACCAGAGCCAAAGTCGGACACTCAACCGACTGAGCCATCCAGATGTCCCAGACCGGAACCACTTTAGACAAACACATCTAACACATATTTATAGAACATTCCACCCAGTAGCAGAATACACATTCTTCTCAAGCACACATGGAATACTGTCCAGGACAGATCACATGATAGGCCATGCAGCAATATTAGAATATTTAAGATAATTGAAATCATACCAAATATCTTTTTTGATAACAATGGTATGAAACTAGAAATCAGCAGCAAAAGGAAAGCTGGATATTTTCAAGCAAGTGGAAACTAAATAACACACTCCAGAACAATGAATAGGTCAAACAAAAAATGAAAAAAGAAACAAAAACATATCTCAAAACAAATGAACATGGAAACGCAACATACCAAAACATTTGGGATGCTGCAAAAATAGTTCTAACAAGGATATTTATAGCATTAAATGCATATTTTAAGAAAATAGCAAGATCTCAAACACTACCTAACTTCACAACTCTAGGAACTAGAAAAAGAGGAACAAACTAAACCTAAAGTTAGCAGAAGGAAGGGAAATAACACTGATCTTAGTGGAAATAAATGGAATAGAGACCAGAAAGACAATACGAAAGATCAATGAAAGTAAAGCTGCTTTTTCAAAATGATAAACAAAATTCAAAATGATAAATAGATGATAAACATAACAAAACTTTAGCTAGTTTAATTAAGAAAAAAACCCACAGAAGACTCAAATAAATAGTTAGAAATGAAAGAGGGGACATTACAACTGATACAAAGAAATTCATAGAATCGGTAAAAGACCACTGTGAACAATTACATGCCAATAAATTGGATCATCTAGAAGAATTGGGTAAATTCCTAAAAGCATGCAATCCACCAAGACTGAATCAGGAAGAAATACAAAATCTGAACAGACCAATATTGTGTAATGAGATCAAATAGATAATCAAAACCATCCCAACACAGAAAAGCTCAGGACCAAATGACTTCACTGGTGAATTCTATCAAATATTTAAAGAAGAATTAATGATAATCCTTTTCAAAGGTCCACAAAATTGAAAAGAAAGGAACACTTCCAAACTCATTTTATGAGACCAGTATTACCCTGATACCAAAGCCAGATAAGTACACTACCAAAAAAAGAGAACTACAGACCAATATTTCCAATGAATAAAGATAAAAAATGCTCAACAAAATATTAGCAACCTTTAGTTGAGCACATTAAAAGAATCATACACCATGATCAAGTAGGATTCATACCCAGATGCAAGAGAGTGTTCAACAAATACAAATCAGTAAATGTGATACACCACATTAAATAGAATGAAGGATACAAATTGTATCATCATCTCAATAGATACAGAAAATGCATTTGACAAAATATGACATCCTTTCATGATAAAAATGCTTAAAAAATAAGGTACAGAAGGAATATACCTCAACATAATAAACGTCTTCTATGACAAACCCACAGCTAACATCAGATTTAACAGCAAAAGATTGAAAGCTTTAACCTCAAAGATCAGGAACAAGACGAGAATGCCCACTCTGATCGCTCTTATTCAACACAATATGGAAAGTCTTAAAGCAATTAAGGAAGACAAATAAATAAAAACATTCAATAATAAAAGACAATAAAGTAATTGTATGAGTCTTTAATACCACCCCCCCCCCCGTCAACAATGGATAGATCATCCAGACAGGAAATGAAGGAAACAGCAAATTTAAACAATACCATAAACCAAATAGATGTAACAGACATGTACAAACATTTTATCCAACAGGAGCAGGATATATATTCTTCTCAAGCATACAGCAAACATTCTCCAGGATAGATAATATGTTAGTGACCACAATACTATAAAACTAGAAATCAGCAATAGAAGGATAATTTGAAAATTCACAAATAATGTGTACATTAAACAACACACGTCTGAACAACTAATAGGTCAAATAACAAATCAAATGGGGTATCCAAAAATATTTTGAGACAAATGGAAATTAACACACAATACCAAAATGTATGGGATGCAGGACAAGAAGTTCTAACAGGAAAATTTATAGCAATAAATACCTACATTAAGAAAAAAAAATATCTCAAATCAACAACCTAATTTTATACCTCAAGGAACTAGAAAAACAAAAATGAAAACAAAAAGTAAACATAGCAAAGTAAGAAAACAATGATCAGAGCAGAAATAAATGAAATAGAGACTAGAAAAACAACAGAAAAGATCAACAAAAGTAAAAGCTGCGTTTTCAAAAGAAACAGAAATGATGAACCTGAAGCTAGACTAAGTAGGAAGAAAAAGAAGACTCAAGTAAATAAAATAGTAAATGAAAAAGGAGATAATACAGCTAAAAACTCAGAAAAACCAAGGATCCTCAGAAACTACTATGAACAGGGGCGCCTGGGTGGCTCAGTTGGGTAAGCATCTGACCTCGGCTCAGGTCATGATCTCACAGCTCCTGAGTTTGAGCCCCACGTTGGGCTCCGTGCTGACAGCTCAGAGCCTGGAGCCTGCTTCGGATTCTGTATCTCCCTCTCTCTCTCTCTCCCTCCTCTGCTCATGCTCTCTCTCTGTCTCAAAAATAAATAAACATTAAAAAAATTTAAGAAACTACAATGAACAATCATAAGTCAGCAAATTAGATATAACCTAGAAAAAAATGGACACATTCCTAGAACATAGAACCTATGACTGAATCAGGAAGAAAAAGGAAATCCGAACAGAATAATAACAGATAAGGAGATTGAAGCAGTAATCAAAAACTACCCCTTGCAAAGCCCACATCCATATGGCTTAGTTGGTAAATTCTACAAAACATTTAAATAATTAATGCCAATCCTTCCTTAAACTCTTCTAAAAATTGAAAAGGAGAGCACTTCGAAACTCATTTTATCTTTACTCTCAGACCTAAGCCAGATAAGGATACTACAAGAAAGGAAAATTATAGATCAATATCCCTGATGAACATAGATTAAAAAATCCTCAATAAAATGCTAGCACAGTATAGCATAGCATATAGAGTTGCGAAATCACTATGTTGTATGCCTGAAACTGATGTAAAATTGTGTCAACTATACTTAAAAAAATACTAGCATACTGTATTCAAAGCACATTAAATAGATCATACATTCATTATAATTAACTGGGAATTATCTTTGGAATTCAAGGTTGGCTTATACATAAATCAATGAATGTGATACAGGGGTGCCTGGGTGGCTCAGTCAGTTAAGCTTCTGACTCTTGATTTAGCTCAGGTCCTGTTCTCACAGTTCGTGAGAAGGAGCCCCATGTCAGGCTCTGTGCCTCGCTCTCTGCCCCTCCCTTGCTCATTCTCTCTCTCTCTCTCTCTCTAAATGAATAAACATTAAAAAAAAATAAATGTGATACAACACATTAACAAAACAAAGGATTACAATTATATGGTCATCTCGATGGATGCTAAAAAATTTGACTAAATCCAATATTCTTTCATGATAAAAACCTTCAAAAATTTGGTATAGAAGGAATGCCCCTGAACATAATAAAAGCCATGTATGACAAGCTCACAGCTAACATCATACTCAATGGTGAAAAGATGAATGCTTTTTATTTAAGATTGGGAACAATACAAGAGTGCCCACACTTATCACTTCTGTTCAACACAGTACTGGAAGTCCTAGCCAGAGCAATTAGGAATTCACATTGGATAAATAAAAGGCATCCATATTAGAAAGGAAGATGTAAAATTATCTTTGTTTTCAGATGTCATCATCTTGTATATAGAAAACCCTAAAGACTCCACCCAAAACTGTTATATCTAACCAACAAATTCAATAAAACTTCAAGACACAAAATCAATATACAAAAATCAATTTAAAAAATCAGTTGTATTTCTATATACTAACAGCAAGCTATTTTAAAGTGCAATTAAGAAAACAATCTCACAGGCACCTGGGTGGCTCAATACGTTAAGCATCCAACTTTGGCTCAGGTCATGATCTTGTGGTTCACGAGTTGGAGCCCTGTGTTGGGCTCTGTGCTGACAGCTCAGAGCCTGGAGCCTGCTTTGGATTCTATGTCTCCCTCTCTCTCTCTCTCTCTGTCCCTCCCTCTCTCATACTCTCTCCCACTCAAAAATAAATAAAACATTTTTAAAAAATTAAAAAAAACAATCTAATTTAAAATAGCATTGGAAACAATAAAATACTTAGGAATAAATTTAAACAAGAAGGTAAAAGATCTGTACACTGAAAGGCATAACATAAGACATGGATGAAAGAAATTTGAGTAGGTACAAACAGAAAGATATTTCATGTTCAGGCATTAGAAGTATTAATATTGTTAAAGTGTCTATACCACCCAAATCAATTTGTAGATTCAATGCAATCTCTATCAAAATTTTAATGTCATTTTTCACAGAAATAGAAAAAAATAATCATATAATTCATATGGAATCACAAAAGACCCCAAATAGCTAAAGCAATTTGAAAAAGAAGAACAAAGTCACAGGCATCACATTTCTAATTTTAAAGTACAGTTGTCCCTTGAACAACACAGAAGTGAGGGTGCCCTGTGCGGTCAAAATCTGAGTATAACTATGGGTTACCCCCAAACTTAACTACTAATAGCCTGCTGTTGACTGGAAGCCTTACAAATAACATGAACAATTAACATGTATTTTGTGTGTTATGTATATTATATTGTAGTCTTACAATAAAGTAAGCTAGAGAAAGGAAAATGTTATTTAAAAATCATAAGGATGAGACAATATATTTACAGTACTGTATTTATCAAAAAGTTCTGTGTATAAGTGGACCCATGCAGTTCAGACCCATGTTGTTCAAGGAACTGTATCCTACAAAGTTACAGTCATCACAAGAGTATGGTATTGGTATAAAAACATATAAACCAATGGAACAGAATAGAAAGCCCAAAAATGAACTTCTGCATATATGGTGAACTAATCTTTGACAAGGGAAAGAATACACAATGGGTAAAGAATAGTCTCTTCAATTGGTGTTGAAAAATGGATAACCACATGCAAAAGAATGAAATTAGACCCATACACAACAATTAACTTGAAAAGGATTAAATCCATTTTGTGTATGTTACACCTTTTGTAGTTGTCCCACGGTCCTTGGTTATTCTATTCCATTCTCCTCCCCACTCCTGACCCCCACCCCACTATCTTTGTTCTCTTTGGTTTTCAGTCTTCAAAATTTCTATTGATATATCTTCAAGCTCAGAGATTCTTTCCTCAGCTGTGTCCAGTCTACCAATAAGCCCATCAAAGGCACTCTTCATTTCTCCTACAGTTGTTTTGATCTCTAGCATTTCTTTTTGGGTCTTAGAATTTCCATCTCTTTACCTTTCAGTTCTTACATGCTGTTTACTTTATCTGTGGAATATTATTATAGTTAGAATATTAGAGTAGCCCTTAGAATACTATTTATAGTTTTTTTCAATTCCTGGTCTGATAATTTCAACATCACTGCCCTGTCTGGTTCTGATACTTGTTGTGTCTCTACAGATTGTGTTTTTTGCCTTCTAGTATGACTTTCAGTTTTTTCTTGATAGCCAGACATGATATACTCCTGTAAATAGGCTTGTGGTAGGGTGTGATTAGGTCTCAATCTTTTAGTGAGCCTATACCTCTGAATGTGAGCTTCAAAAGTGTTTTTTGTTTGTTTTTAAAATTTTTTATTTATTTTTGAGAGAGAGAGAGAGCACACAGGGAGAGGGACAGAGAGAGAGGGAGACACAGAATCTGAAGCAGGCTCCACGCTCGAGCTGTCAGACAGCACAGAGCCTGATGTGGGCTCATGGTATTCTTTCACAATCCTTAAAACAATTTTTTTGAATGTTTATTTATTTTTAAGAGACAGAGAGATGAGTGCTAGTTGGGGAGGGGCAGAGAGAGAGGAAGACACAGAATCCAAATCAGGCTCTACCATAATCCTTTTTAATTCTGTAAGGTTAATATTGATGTTCTAACTTTTATTTCTAGTTTTAGTTATTTGTGCCTTCTCCCTTTTTTCTTAGTCAGTCTAGTTAAGTTTGTCAATTTTCCTGACCTTTTCAAGAATCAACTTTTGGTTTCTTTAATACTCTCTATTGTTTTTTTACTCTCCATTTCATTTATCTGCACTCTAATCTTTTTAATTTTCTTCAGTATTTAATATTTTTTTTCTTTCTAGTTCCTTAAATTGTAGAGCTAGGTTGTTGACGTGTGATCTTATTTATTTTTTAATGTAGGCAGTTATAACTATAAATGTCACTCTGAGCACTGTCTTTGCTGTATCCCATGTGTTTTCATTTTAATTCATATCCAAGTACCTTCATATTTCCCTTGTTGATTTCTTCTCTGACCCATTGATTATTTAAAAGGGTGTTGTTTAATTTCAACACATTTGTGAATTTCTAGTTTTCCTTCAGTTATTGGTTTCTAGCTTCATTCCATGGTGTTTAGAGGAAGTGCTTTGTATAATTTGTGGCCTAAAATATCTATCCTGGAGAATGTTCCATGTATACTTGATAACTGTATATTCTGCTATGGTGAGTGGAATGTTTTATATGTAATGTATGTCAGGTCTAATTGATGTTTAGTGTCATTCAAGACCTCTATTTATTTATAGACCTTTTATCTAGATGTTTTATCCATTATTAAAAATGAGTTATTGGGGCACCTGGGTGGCTTAGTCAGTTGAGCCTCAGGCTTCAGCTTAGGACATGATCTCATGGTTCGATTCGTGAGTTTGAACTCCACATGGGGCTCTGTGCTGACAGTATGGAGCCTGCTTTGGATTCTCTGTCTCCCCCTCTTTCTGCCCTTCCCCTGCTCGCATGCACTCTCTCTCAAAAATAAATAAACTTATAAGAAAAGAATTAAAAAAAAATTTTTTTTTCAACGTTTATTTATTTTTGGGACAGAGAGAGACAGAGCATGAACGGGGGAGGGGCAGAGAGAGAGAGAGAGACACAGAATCAGAAACAGGCTCCAGCCTCTGAGCCATCAGCCCAGAGCCTGACGCGGGGCTCGAACTCACGGACTGCGAGATTGTGACCTGGCTGAAGTCGGACGCTCAACCGACTGCGCCACCCAGGCGCCCCAAGAAAAGAATATTTAAAAAAATGAGTTATTGAAGTCTCAAATGATTATGCAGAGTTGACTATTTCTCCCTTTAAGTCTCCCTTTTAATGTTTCCTTCATGTATTATGGGGCTCTGCTAGTGGTGTATATATATTTGAAATTGTTGTGTTGTATATTCCTAATGAATTAGCCCTTTCCTCAATATATAGTATTCTTCTTTTTCTCCTGTATTAATTTTTTTTTTATTTTTTAATGTTTATTATTTATTTTTTGAGAAAGACAGAGACAGAGCATGAGCAGGGGAGGGGCAGAGAGGGAGACACAGAATCCAAAGCAGGCTCCAGGCTCTGAGCTGTTAGCACAGAGCCAATGCAGGGCTTGAACCCATGAACTGTGAGATCATAACCTGAGCCCAAGTCAGACGTCTAACAGACTGAGCCACCCAAGTGTCCCCCTCCTGTATTAATTTTGACCTAAAGTATATATTTTTTGATATTAGTATTGTCACTCCTGCTATCCTTTAGTTATTATTTGCATAGAATATTTTTTCTCACTCTTTCACTTTCAATGTAAGTGAATTATCATTCATAATATCATGAATTATTAATTTCATAATATGAATTATTTTTAAAATCCATTCTTCCAATCTATCTTTTTTTTTTTTTTGGGGGGGACTGAGAGAGACAGAGCATGAATGGGGGAGGGGCAGAGAGAGAGGGAGACACAGAATCGAAACAGGCTCCAGGCTCTGAGCCATCAGCCCAGAGCCCAACGCGGGGCTCGAACTCACGGACCGCGAGATCGTGACCTGGCTGAAGTCAGACGCTTAACCGACTGCGCCACCCAGGCGCCCCTCAATCTATCTTTTAATGGTGAGTTTAATCTCTTCCCATTTAAAGTACTGATAAGCAAACACTAACTTCTGCCATTTTGCTATTTTCTATGAGCTTTTTGGTTGTTCATTTTGTTCCTTACATATAGCCTTTTGTGTTTAAGGTTTTTTTTAGTATAACATTTTTTTTTTAATTTTTTTTTCAATGTTTATTTATTTTTGGGACAGAGAGAGACAGAGCATGAACGGGGGAGGGGCAGAGAGAGAGGGAGACACAGAATTGGAAACAGGCTCCAGGCTCTGAGCCACCAGCCCAGAGCCTGACGCAGGGCTCGAACTCCCGGACCGCGAGATCGTGACCTGGCTGAAGTCGGACGCTTAACCGACTGCGCCACCCAGGCGCCCCTAGTATAACATTTTTATTTCCTTCTCAATTTCTTTTTTATTTTATAGTTATTTTCTAAATGGTTATTATGGTGATTATAATTAACATGCTAAATTTATAACAATCTAGTTGGAATCAGTTCCAATTTGGTTTCAATAGCATACAGAAACTCTGTTCCCATACTGCTCTGTCCTCTGTTGTTGTTGTTATTGAGTTTATTTAGTTTGAGAGAGAGAGAGAGAGAGAGAGAGAGAGAGAGAGAGAGTGCCAGGAGTGCCAGGAAGGGGCAGAAAGAGAGGGAGAGAGAGAATCTCAAACAGGATCTCCACTGTCAGTGCAAGGTGGAACTTGGATTGACAAACTCTGAGATCATGACCTGAGCCGAAACTAAGGGTTGGATACTTAACTGACTGAGCCACCCATGCACCCTTGTCCTCTGTGTTGTTATAGTCATGAATTGCATCTTCACATATTGCATGCTTATTAGCATAGATTTATAATTTTTTTTGCATGTGCTTTAAATAATATAGGAGGAAAGAAGGTATTACAACATTAACAGAATGCTTTATATTTACCCATGTAACTATCTTTACCAGAGTTCTTTATTTTTTTGTATGACTTCAAATTACTATTTAGTGTCCTTTCAGTACAGTCAAAAGGATTCCCTTTAGCATTTCATGTAGGGCGGGTGTACTAGCAACTAACTCCTTCAGTTTTTGTTTATCTATGAATGTCTTAATTTCTCTTTTATTTTTGAAAGAAAGTGTTGCCAGAATTCTCAGGTGACAATTGTTTTCCCCTTTCAGTACTTCAAATATGTTATCCCACTGCTTTCTGGGCTCCAGGGTTTCTGATAACAAATTGGATATTAATTGTATTGTGGATCCCTTCTATGTGTGAAGTTGCTTGTCTGTTGCTACTTACAAGATTCTGTTTGTCTTTGTCTTTCAAATTTTTGGCTGTGTGTCTCAGTGTCAGTCTCTTTGAGCTTATCATATGTGGAGTTCATTAAACTACTTGGATGTGTAGATTCAGTTTTTAATCAAAGTTCGTAAGTTTTTGGGCAGTATTTCTTGCAGTATTCTTTCTGTCCCCGTTTTTCTTTCTCTCATTTCTGTCTGGGACTCCCAGAGAATATTGGTATTCTTCACGGTGTCCCCAAGATCATTTAGGTTATGTTAATTTTATGTTAATTTTTCTTCTCTTCACAATGTCATTTCAATAGTCCTATAGTTTGCCGATTTTTTTTTCTTCTGCTTCTCAAATCTGCTGTTAAAGCCCTCTAGCGACTTTTTCATTTCAATTATTTTACTTGTCAACTCCAGAGTTTCTATTTGTAATTTTGTACAAATTACATTTTCATTTTGTAATTTTGTAATTTTGTAATTTCTACATTGGTTTCATTTTGTAATTTCTACATCTTTATTGATATTTTCATTTTACTCACATGTTGTTTTCCAGGTTTCCTTTATTGTTTTATTTTTAGTTATTTTTGGTTTTTATTTATTTTTGAAAGAGAGTGAGTGGAAGAGGGCTGGAGAGAGAGTGGACAGAGGATCTGAAGCTGACTCAACATTGACAGCAGAGAGCCTGACGTGGGGCTCGAACCCACAAACCAGGAGATCATGACCTGAGCCAAAGTTGGGTGCTTAACTGACTGAGCCACCCACGTCCCCCTCCAGGTTTCCTTTATATTTTTGTCTACGGTGTCCTTTAACTCTTTGAACATATTTAAGACAGCTGTCTTTTTTTTTTTTTAAGACAGCTGTCTTAAAGTCCTTGTCTACTCTATCTGGTGTCTGGGTTTCCTCAGGGATAGTTTATGTCAAATTTTTTTTTTTCATGCAAGTGGACTATGCTTTCCTGTTTCTTTTCATGCCTTGTAATTTTTTTGTTGAAAACCAAATATTTTGAAATTATAATTAAGTAACTCTGGAAGTCAGAATCTCCTCTTCTCCACGATGTTCTGTTGTTGATTGTTGAGGTGAGCACTTGTCCTTGTTTAGTGGCTTTTCCAAACTATCTTTGCAAACACTGTCTTTGGTGTCATGTGTGGTCACTGAAGTCTCTTTTCTGTTATTTCAGCAGTTAGCCAACAAGGCTGACAGATTTCCTTAAACATGTGAGGCCAAAGGAAGAAGAAAAACAATACTCACCTGTTATTTGTAGATTGAAACTAAGCTAGGGCACTTCTTCAACACCACACCAACTTGCCTCCAACTCTGCCTTAGCCTTTATCTCCAACTCTGCCTTCCTGTTTGTTCAAAAATTAGCCAGAGGTGCAAGCCAATGGTCATCTCAAATCTTTTCTGACCAAGATGATGGCTCTAGGCATATGTTGAACTTTGTATTCCATGGTATATACAGTAGCCCTTCAAAGCCCTTATTCCCACAAGAATCTTCTTCCACAGCCTCTTACTTTCCAAGCTCTGGATCTTCCCAGGCTTTACTACCTCTGCTGTCTCTTGGCTCAGGTGGCTATGGGTGGTCTATACCTTTAAATGTTTTTGTCATATGTCTCCTGGGTAGTTGTTCCAGCCCAATGGGAATAAAACAAAAGTCAGCCTCTATGCTGATCACCAGGCAGACCAAAATGCATTACTGCAATTTTTTGAGAACAAAATCCACATTGCCCCCATAGCACCAGCAAGGTGCACCTCGATTTCAAGCTGCCATTTGCATAGCCACCACTTAGCTGGGAAATGGAGATGATAGGTGGGTAAATAAGAACATAATGTTTTCCTATTGAAGTTTCACAGTCTCTTCACTAAGCACTTTCCTGGTTACTGTAAGATTATGCTTAGATTTCAGAGTTCCAAAGAAATGGATTCTGTCATTTTTTGTCAGCTTACTGGTTGCTTCAGTGGAAGGATGGGTTCTTAGATCTCTCCACTCTACCATTTCCATGGTATCACTCCTTATAACTTTTTTTTTTTTAATCATGAATGGATGTTGGAATTTGTCAACTACTTTTTCTGCATCAATTAATGTAATCATATAATTTTTCTTTTTTACTTTGTTGATCTGGTGTATTACATTGATTTTTCAAATTTTGAACCAGGCTTACAAACCTGGAATAAATCCCACTTGGTCATAGTGCATAATTTATTTTTATACAATTATTGTGCTCACTTTGCTAATATTTTGTTGAGAATTTTTACATCTACGTTCATGAGAAATATTTGCCTGCAGTTTTCTTATTTGTACTTGTATGGTTTGGCTTTGATATCAGGGTGTAACTGCCCTCCCAAAATGAATTGGAAAGTGTTCTCTTTTGGAAGAGATAGTGTGAAATTGGTGTTAATTCTTTAAATGATTGGTAGAATTCTGCAGTGAAATCATCTGGGACTGTAAATTTCTTTTTTTAGGTGCTATTTAAATACATTCAATTTTAAAAATTGGTATAAAGCTCTAAATTGATATAATCTATTTCATCCTGAGTTTTGTTGAGTTTTGTAGTCTGTGGTTTTTGAAAAGGGGTCCATTACTTCTAAGTTGTCATATTTATGAATGTAATGTTTTCTATAGTATTCCCTTATTATCTAAGTGCTGCATATGTAGTGACATCCACGTTTCATTCCTTATATTGGTAATATGTGTTTTCTCTCTTTTAATTTTTGTCAGTCTTACTAAATTTTATCAATTCTATTGATTTTAAAACAAACCATTCTCTTACTTCATTGATTTTCTCTATTGCTCTCTTATTTTCAATGTAATTAATTACTGCTTTGATCTATATGAGTTCCTTCCTTTTACTTATTTGGATTTATTTTCCTCTTCTTTTGCCGGTGTCTTAAGCAAAAACTTATTTATTTTAAATTTATTTATTTAAGTAATCTTTACACCCAACGTGGGGCTCGAACTTATGACCCCAAGATCAAGAGATGCAAGCTCCACTGGCTGAGCCAGCCAGGAATTCCGCCTTAAGTAAACATTTAGATTAGTGACTTGAGTCCTTTTGTCATGTCTAATGTAAGCATTTAATGCTACAAATCTCATTCTCAACAATGTTTTATCTGCATCCAACAAATTTTGGTATGCCGTATTTTTATTTTCAGGCAATTCTATTTTAAAATATTCTTTGAGCTGGGGCATCTGGGTGGCTCAGTTGGTTAGGCGTCCAACTTCCGCTCAGGTCATGATCTTGCAGTTTGTGAGTTTGAGCCCCATTGTGGGCTCTGTGCTGACAGCTCAGAACCTGGAGCCTGCTTCACATTCTGTGTGTGTGTCTCTCTCTGCCCCTCTCCTGCTCTCACTCTGTCTCTCTCTCTCTCTCTAGAAAAATAAATAAACATTAAAAAAAATTTTAAACATTCTTTGCGATTTCCTCTGATGCATGGTTATTTTAAGTTGTGTTGTTTTAATTTCTGTGCGGTTAGAGATCATCTTACTGTCATTCTAGATATTGATTTTTAGTTTGATTCCAAAGGTCCAGAAAATATACACTGTGTGATTTGACTTATTATACATTTGTGAATTTTTTTTTTTTCTTTTCTTTCTTTCTTTCTTTCTTTCTTTCTTTCTTTTTTTTTTTTCCCAGAGAGAGAGTGCGGGTGCACATGAGTTCATGAGAGAGAGAAAGTGTGCACGTGAGTTCCTGAGCATGGGGGAGGGGCAAAGGAAGAGGGAGAGACTGAATCTTAAGCAGGCTCCATGCCCAGCCCAAAGCCCAACTGGGAGCTTGATCTGATCTTATGACCCTGAGATTATGACTTGAGCTGAAATCAAGAGTTGGATGCTTAACTGACTGAGCCACCCAGGTGCACCAAGGTTTGTTTTATGGTATAAGACATGATAGATCTTGGTAATTGTTCCATGGGCAAACAAAAAGAAATGTGTATTGTTATTATTGGGTGGAGTGATAGGTCACTTCTCGACTAGTTGTGTTGTTCAAATCTTCTCTATCCTTGTTTGTTTTCAATCTAGTAATTGTTGTTGAGAGATCATCTTGAATTCCCTAATAATAAATGAAGTGTTGCCTATTTTTCCATTCAGTTTTATTAGTTTTGGTTTCAGGTATTTCAAACTCAGTTGTTTGGTTCATACACATTAAAGATCATTAATGTTTTCCTAGTCTGTTGATTTTCTTCATATGTATAATTTCCTTTTATCATCTCCGTTCTACTTTAGAAATTTTCTTTGCTCTACCATCTACTATTTCAGATATTAATATAGTCACTTATGCTTTTTAAAAATTGGTATTTGTGTAGTGTATGTTTTTACAAACTTTAATTTTACTCTATCTGTGTCCTTGAATTTGAAATGAGTTTCTTATAAACAGTATATGATGAGGTCATGTTTTTTATCTATTCTGCTTGTCTTTCTCTTTTGATTGGTATATTTAGACCATTTGCATTTAAGGTGATTATTGATATGCTAGCATTTAAGCCTCCCATTTTATTATTTATTTTCTCTTTGTTTTCTCTGGTTCTTGTGGGGTTTCCTCTTTTTCTCTTTTCTTGCCATCCTGTGAATTTTGGGGGATTCATTTGTATTTATTTGTAGTATTTTTGAATGCATATATGTGTATGTTTTTATAATGTTTCTTTCTTCTTTCTCTTCTTTCTTTCTTTCTTTCTTTCTTTCTTTCTTTCTTTCTTTTTCTTTCTTCTTTCTTTCTTTCTTCTTTCACATGAGCAGGGAAGGGGCAGAAAGAGAGAGGGAGAGAGAGAATCCCAAGTGCCAGCACAGAGCCTGTCTGATGCAAGGCTGGATCTCACAAATCTTGAGTTCATGACCTGAGCTGAAATCAAGAGTCAGATGCTTACTGACTGAGCCACCCAGGAGCCCCTGTATGTTTTTTAGTGGTTGCTTTGGTATTAAAATATACATATGTGACTTATCACAGCCTACTATAATCAACGTTTTACCATTTTTGAGTGAAGTATGGAAATCTACTTTTAATCATCATTATCTTGAATATCAGGTGGTGTTATAATTTTTTTCAATCATCAAATATGATTTACAAATGTTATGATTTATAAAATATGCCATTGTATGATTAATAACATACTTTTGTGTGTATTCATATTTCTGGTTTCTCTGTTCCTTCTTCCTTCCTCATACAAGATACTTTCTTTTATAATTTCTTTTCCAGTCTTTAAGAATAGATCTGCTAGCAACAATTTCTTTTATTTTTCCTTCATCTGAGAATGTCTTTATTTCCCCTTTCTTTCTAGAAGATGATTTTGCTGGATGTAGGCTCTACAGTTGATAGTTCTTTTCTTTTAATATTAAAAAAGTGCTGTGCCACTTCCTTCCATTCTCCATGGTTTCAGATGAGAAATCCACTGATGGATTGATATTGTCCTATAGGCAATGAGTCATTTCTTTCTGGCTTCTTTAAAGAGTTTTTCTCTGTAATTAGTTTCAAGAATTTTTTTTTAATTTTTTTTAACGTTTATTTATTTTTGAGACAGAGAGAGACAGAGCATGAACAGGGGGAGGGTCAGAGAGAGAGGGAGACACAGAATCTGAAACAGGCTCCAGGCTCTGAACTGTCAGCACAGAGCCCAACGTGGGGCTCGAACCCACGGACCGTGAGATCATGACCTGAGCCTGAGTCGGATGCTTAACCGACTGAGCCACCCAGGCGCCCCTCAAGAATTTTAATTATGATGTGTCATGGAATGGATTTCTTTAGGTTTATCCCATTTGGGGTTTGCTCAGCTTCTTGATTATGTAAGTTTGTGTACAAATATGGGAAATTTTCAGCAATTATTTCCTCAAATATACATATATATTATAATATATATACATATACATATAAATGTAAATATATGTAAATGTACATACATATGTAAATGTATATTATTTCCATATATATATATATATATATATATATATATATATATATAATTAACGTCCCATGAAGGGGGATGGGATGGGGAGGAAGAGTCTTGAACTAAATATATATATATTTTCTTATATATATATATATATATATATATATATATATATTCCTCCCCCACCCATCTTCATTGGGACTTTAATAATACAAATGTTGGCTATTTTGTCATTGTCCCACAGGTCCCTGAGGCTCTGTTCATTTTTTCCTCTAGTTAACTTTACTGTCTGTTTTTTGAATTGAATGAATTCTACTGATCTTTCCTGAACGAAACTGATTCTATCTTCTGTTATCACCACTATACTTTTGGGTCCATCCAGTAGAACAGTTGTTTTATTTCCATTACTGTATCTTTTAATTTTATAATTTCCACTTGGTATTTTTTTATAAGTTTGATCTCTTTGCTGAGATTTTTAAATTTTTTTTCCAGTCACTTCAGGAGACGTTATAGTAAGTTACTGTAGTAACTTAATTTGAACTTACGATTCATGTATGTTGACTTTAGTTGATTGTCTTATTCAAGTTGTGATATTTTTGGTTCTTGGTGTGACTGATACCTCTTATGGTATGCTGAACATTTTGTCTATAATATTATTAAGCACTAATATTTATTGATAATATACTTCATGCTAAACGTATTATATACTACATACATTATTTCATTTAATGAGACTAGGATGTTGAAGATAAATTTTGTTGAAGCTTTAACAGTTTGTATAAAAAACACAACCAAATACACAGATGCTTGTGGAAACATGGAGAACTTGGAGGAAATATAAAAAGGGGTAGGGGTAGAGATGAGGGTCATACTGCTTTGTTTGGTTGGTTTTTTTCCTAGCATATATTGGATTGAACAGATTTTTTTTAGTTTCTAGTCTTCTGCCATCTTCATAAAAGATAAAGAGAAAACCTCCAATGCCCCCTTTATAGTATGACAAATGTGATTTATAACAGCATCATTATTTCATAACTGAAAATGCTATTTGTTCTTCTGGGAAAATAAATACATCAGAATTAACTTGTAGCTCTGGAGGACAGTGGGTTGCTATAACAACCAGAAAAAAAATGGTGCAATAATAAATAGCTTTCTCTCAAAGATAGATAACTCACTGAAGTATGAGATCTATAAACGTAGGTGTTTGTCATATAAATGCAAACAACCACCAAACACATTCATTTATTTCTTCAATAGTGAGCACCAATTCTATGTATGATGCAATGCTAGGAACAGGTGAAAAAAATAAACATGGCCTCTTTTTTGATGGAGGGCACATTCTAGTGGAGGAGATAGAAAATAAAGAGTATACGCATCAATACAGTAATATTTCCAACACGTGAGAAGAGCTTTATAGGAAATAAAACAACAGACCCTGACACTCGACAAAGCAGAGAACTCCTGTTCTCTCTATATTCCAGTACAGAATATGGATATATTATAAGTAGTGACTTTAAGTATAAGCTTTAGTAAAGTGAAGAAATAGAGAATGGGTCTTACAGTTTATTAATAAAAAATATTTAAGAAACAAAACTGCTGGGGCACCTGGGTGACTCAGTTGGTTAAGTGTCCAAATTTAGCTCAGGTCATGATCTCACGGTCTGTGGGTTCGAGCCCTGCATTGGGCTTTGTGCTGACAGCATGGAACCTGCTTCAGATTCTCTGTCTCCTTCTCTCTCTGCCCCTCCCCTGCTCTCTCTTTCTCAAAATAAATAAACACTAAACAACAACAACAACAACTAAAAAAGAAAAGAAACAAAACTGCTAGGGGAGCCTGAGTGGCTCAGTCGGTTAAGCATCTGACCTCCATTCAGGTCATGATCTCAAGGTTCGTGGGTTCGAGCCCCGCATGGGGCTCTGTGCTAATAGCTGGGAGCCTGGAATCTGCTTTGGATCCTGCGTCTCCCTCTCTATCTGCGCCTCCCCTGCTCACACTGTGTCTCTCTCTCTCTCAAAAATAAACATTAAAAAAAAAAACAAAACTGCTAACTAAAGCATTATTATTATTTTGGGTCAAATTGGGTGGATTCAACATGAGAATAAGAATTGTTTGTGTATTTCAAAACTGGGTATTTTTTCATATCAATCATTCCTTTACTAATAATAGTCAAAAATTGGCAACAAACATAAATGTCTTTCAGTTGGTGAATGGGTAAACAAACTGTGGAACATACATTCTATGTACTCTTCAGCAATGAAAAGGAAATTAAGTATTTTTAAAAAAGATAAAAGCTTTATTGAGATATAAATTCACATACCATAAAGTTAATCTTATTTATTTACTTATTTATTAAATTTTAATATTGTATGATTAACATACAGTGTTATATTAGTTTCAGGTGTATAATATAGTGATTCAACAATTCTTTATATTACTCAGTGCTCATCATGATATGTGTGACTCTTAATCCCTTTTACCTATTTCCTCCACCCCCATCTACCTCCCTTCTTATAACCATCTGTCCTCTATAGTTAAGAGTCTGTTTTTTGGATTGTCTCTTCTTTTTTCCTTTGTTAATTTGTTTTGTTTCTTAAATTCTACATATGAGTGAAGTCATGTGGTATTCATCTTTCTCTGGTTGTCTTATTTCACTTAGCACTATACCTTCTAGAACCTTTCATGTTGTTGCAAATGGCAAGATTTCATTCTTTTTAATGGCTGAATAATAATCCATTGTGTATAATACTACCACTTCTTTATCCATTCACCTATTGATGGACACTTGAGTTGCTTCTATAAGTTGGCTATTGTAAATAATGCTACAATAAACATAAGGATGCATATATCTTTCAAATAGTGTTTTCATATTCTTTGGATAAATAGTAGTGGAATTACTAGATCATACGGTATTTCTATTTTTTTTTAAGTTATTTGTTTAGAGAAAGAGAGAGAGAAAGCACAGAGGAGGGGCAGATAGAGGGGGGAGAGAGAATCCCAAGCAGGTTCCACACTGTCAGAACAGCAAACAGATCTCACAAACCATGAGATCATAACCTGGGCTGACATCAAGAGCCAGACACTTAATCTATTGAGCCACCCAGGCACCCTGGTATTTCTATTTTTAATTTTTTGAGGAACCTCCATACTGTTTTCCAGAGTGGCTGAACAAGTTGGCATGCTCACCAACAGTGCATGAGCATTCTTTTTTCTCCATGTCCTCACCAGCACTTGTTATTTCTTGTGTTTTTGATTTTAGCCATTCTGACAGATGAGAGGTGATATCTCATTTTGGTTTTGATTTGAATTTCCCTGATGATGAGTGATGTGTCACGTGTCAGCCATCTATATGTCTTGTTTGGAGACATGTCTATTCATGTATTCTGCCCATTTATTAATTAGATTTTCTTGTTTCTATGTTTCTATTTATTTCTGTTCTAATCTTTATTATTTCAGTTCTAATCTTTATTATTTCCCTATTATTATTCTTCTGCTGGCTTTAGGCTTTATTTGCTATTCCTTTTCTGGCTCCTTTAGGTGGAAGGTTAAGTTGTACACTTGGGACTTTTCTTGCTTCTTGAGGTAGGCCTGTATTGCTTTATAATTCCTTCTCATGACCGCATTTGCTGCATCCCAAAGGTTTTGGATTGTCATGTTTTCATTTTCATTTGCTTCCATGTATTTTTTTTAAATTTCTTTTTTATTTCCTGGTTAGCCAATTCATTCTTTAGTAGGATGTTCTTTAGCCTCCATGTATTTGTGGTCTTTCCACATTTTTTCTTGTTGTTGACTTCAAGTTTCATAGTGTTGTGGTTGGAAAATATGCATGGTATGATCTCAGTCTGTATTTGTTGAGGCCTGATTTGTGATGCAGTATGTGATCTATTCTGGAAAATGTTCCATGTGCACTCGAAAAGAATGTGTATTCTGTTGCTTTAGGATGAAATGTTCTGAATATATCTATTAAATCCATCTGGTCAGTGTGTCATTCAAAGCCATTGTTTCCTTGTTGATTTTCTGCTTAGATGATCTGTCCTTTGCTCTAATGGAGTGTTAAAGTCCCCTACTATTACTGTATTATTATCAGTGAGTTACTTTTTTTTTAATGTTTATATTTATTTTGAGAGAGGAGAGAGAGAATGTGTGAGTAGGGGAGGGGCAGAGAGAGAAGGGGAGAAAGAGAGAATTCCAAGCAAGCTCTGCCCAATGCTGGGCTCAGTCTCATGAACCATAAGATCATGACCTGAGCCAAAATAAAGAGTCAGATGCTTAACCAAGAGAGCCACGTAGGCATGCCTCAGTGAGTTTCTTTATGTATGTTATTAATTGACTTATATATTTGGAACTCCAATTTTGGGGCATAAATATTTACAATTGTTAGATCTTTTTATGGGATAGAGCCCTTACTCATGATATAGTGCACTTCTTCATCTCGTTACAGCCTTTGGTTTAAAATCTAGTTTGTCTGATATAACTATAGCTACTCTGGCTTTCTTTTGACATCCATTAAGCATGATAGATGGTTCTCCATCCCCTCACTTTAAATTTGCAGGTGTCTTTAGGTCTAAAATGAGTCTCTTATAGGCAGCCTATCGATGGGTCTTGTTTTTTTTTTTTTTTTTAATCCATTCTGATATTCTATATCTTTTGATTGGAGCATTTTGTCCATTTACATTCAGAGTGATTATTGGTAGATATGAATTTAGTGCCATTGTATTTCCTATAAAGTTGTTTCTGGAGATTTCCTCTGTTCCTTTCTAGTCTTTTTGTTTTTGATCTTTCCTTCCCACTCAAAGATTCCCTTTTAATATTTCTTGCAGAGCTGGTTTAATGGTCACGAACTCCTTAAAATAAAACATTAAAAAAATTTTAAAAAAAGTGGTCACAAACTCCTTTAGTTTTTGTTTGTCTACGAAGCTCTTTATCTCTCCTTCTATTCCAAATGACAGGTTTGCTGGATAAAGTGTTCTTGGTGGCATATTTTTCCTATTCAGCACATTTAATATATCATGCCACTCCCTTCTGGACTGCCAAGTTTCTGTGGATAGATCTCCTGCTAACCTTACTCGTCTCTCCTTGCATAGGGATTTTTTCCCGCCTTGCTGATTTCAAGATTTCCCCCTTTTCTCTCTATTTTGCAATTTTCACTAGGATATGTCTTTGTGTTGGCTGGCTTTTGATTTTGATGGGAGTTCTCTGTGCCTACTGGATTTGGATATTTGTTTCCTTCCCCAGATTAGGGAAGTTTTCAGCTATAATTATATAAGAAGAATCTCTTCTTCTGGGACTCCTATGATACTAATGCCTTTATCCTTTATGGAGTCATTGATTTTTCCTAAGTCAAAATTTATGATTCGATATTTTTCTGTCCTTTTCTGATGCATTATTTTCCATAATTTTATATTCTATATCACTTCATATCATATATCATAATTTTATATTCCTCTGCTTCTTCCATATTTGTGATCTTACAACCAGTCAGTTGTGCATCTCAGTTATAGCATTTTTAATTTTGGCCTGACTAGTTTTTAGGTCTTTTATCTCTGCAGCAAGGGACTCCCTGGTGTCTTCTATGCTTTTCTCAAGCCCAGCCAGTATCCTTCTGATTTTTTAAAATTTGGTTCAGTCATATTACTTATGTCTGTTTTGATTAGATCCCTGTCCATGACCTTTTCTTATTCTGTCTTTTGGGATGAATTCCTCCATATTGGCATTTTGTCTAGTTCTCTGTCTTCTGTGTTAGGAAAGCCTGTTATGTTTTGTGCTCCTGAGAGTAATGGCTATATTAAGTAGAGGTCATATATTGTCCAGGGCGTGGCAATCCAGGAAGTGTTTCTGGTGTATGCTGTGTGCACTCTGCTGGTGTGTTTTGGCTGCTCTTTTACTTATGTGAATCCTCTGCAGAGTTTCTCCTTGCCTGTAGTGGGGAGTGTTTGGACTTTGTCCATTGTGTGGCGAGTTTTAACCAGGTGTGCTTTGGTCTGCTTGTTAAAAGTGGCTAGATCCTATTTCCCCTAGATCTGAAGCTTTGCAGCACTCCTTGGTCAGTAGACTTGGTGCCTAAGGGGGATTTGTGCTGGTCTTGGTGGGGGGGGGGAGGGGCCGGCTGATGCTCTGGCTCTCAGGCACACTTGCCCTAGTAAAAAAGCATCTGCAGAGTACAGAGGGGTGGGGCTTGGTGTAAGTAACTCAAACATCCACTCTGGGCACTGTGCTGCTCACAGAAGTCCTTCTGTGTTGCTTGGCGGGGGGAGGGAGGGAATGCATCAGCCCCCTCTCTCTCATCCCTGGAGAGGGGAATTTGTGCCCGCTGCTGTTCAGGAAGCCCTCAGAGAAGAGTGGACAATCTCACCTCATGTGTCACAGGCATCTCTCAGATCCCTGTGTTCATCCTGTGTCTGAGCTGTCTGCCCACCTGGAGGCGCAGTACTCCTGTTTTATCTCAGGTGCACCAGCAGGATTTCAAAACTCCAAATTTAAGGGACTTGGTGTGGCGTGGGACCTGCTCTGATCCTCTGGGGGAGGGTCTTGCCACACTATGGCTGGTGCCAGTTTGTCCCAGAAGGGCAGTCTCATGAACATACAAGGGCTTGGAGTTTATGATAAAGTGCAGCAAAAAGTTGGCTTCCCGGTTAGCTGTCCTCAGCAAGTGTCTCTGCTCATGCTAATGAATGGAGCTGTGCAATAGTGCCCATGGGCTCTTTTGTCTCCTGAGAGGCAGGGCCACCTGTCCCAAATGCACTCCAAGAAAGGATACTGTCTCTCCCAGTGTGTCCCATAGGATCTTCAGACCACACTGTCCACTCCCAGGCCTATGTACTCCTTCACAGGAGCATTGCTAGGCTTGCCAGGCTCCACCCCCATTATGGCATGGACTTCTGAAACTTCAGTCTTTGAGCTCTGCTGCTTGTAAAAACTTGTGATAATCAGCCCTTCTTGGGTTTCCCAGTCAATTGTTTTGGGGAAATGTTTTTCTTATGCAATTTCCTGCGTGCTGTGCGCTCTCTCCCCCTTTTTGCATGATTAGGGCTCCCTTCCGTCCACAGCACTTAAGATTCTTTTCTTCCCCAAATAACATCTCCACATCTCCTACCTCCCATGATGTGGCCTATTTTCTCCCTCTAGTCATGTAGTTTGTTCTCTTAGTCCTCAGATTGATTTCTTGTGTGTTCAGAATGATTTGATATATATCTAGCTGTATTCCAGAATGAGACAAGCATAGGGTCCTCTTACCACTCTGCCATCTTAACTAACTCCTCCCCATTAATTGCATTTTTCTTTGATGTTGAATGGTATAAGTTCTTTTTATTTTTGGATACTAACCATATATCAGATATGTCATTTGCAAATATCTTCTCCTATTCAGTAGGTTGTCTTTTAATTTTGTTGGTTGTTTCCTTCACTGTGAAGCTTTTTATTTTGATGTAGCCCCAATAGTTTGCTTTTGCTTTTGTTTCCTTTACCTCAGGAAGAATATCTAGAAAAATATTGCTATGTTCAAGTCAGAGAAATTACTACCTGAGCTCTCTTCTAGGATTTTCATGGTTTCAGGTCTCACATTTAGGTCTTTAGTCTATTTTGAGTTTATTTTTTGTGTATGATATAAGAAAATAGTCCAATTTCATTCTTTTGCATGTAGCTATCCTGTTTTCCCACACGATTTATTGAAGAGACTTTTTCCCATTGCATATTCTTGTCTCCTTAGTGAAAGATGAATTGACCATAAAAGCGTGGGTTTATTTCTGGGCTCTCTATTCTGTCCCATTGATTTATGTATTTTTGTGCCAGTACCATATTACTTTGATTACTACAGATTTGCAGTATAACTTGAAATATGGGATTTTGATACTTCCAGTTTTGATCTTCTTTTTCTAGATTGCCTTGGCTATTCAGGGTCTTTCCTGGTTCCATACAAAATTTCAGATTATTTGTTCTAATTTTGTGAAAAATTTTGGTATTTTGATAGCGATTGCATTAAATATGTAGATTGATTTTTGTAGTATGGACATTTAAACAATATTTTTTATCCTAATCCATGAACATGGACTATCTTTCCATTTGTTTGTGTCATCTTCAATTTCTTTCATCAGTGTTTGTTTTCAGAGCACAGGTTTTTCACCACCTTGGTTAAGTTTATTCTTACGTATTTTATTATTTTTGGTGCAATTATAAATGGAATTATTTTCTTGATTTCTCTTTCTGCTACTTCATTATTACTGTATACAAATGCAATGGATTTCTGTATATTGATTTTGTAACCTGAGACCTCACTGAATTCATTTTATCAGTTCTAGTAGTGTTTTGGTGGAGTCTTTAGGGTTTTCTCTATATAGTATCATGCCATCCGCAAATAGTGACAGTCTTACTTCTTCCTTACCAATTTGGATGTATTTTATTTCATTTTGTTGTCTGCTTGCTGTGGCTAGGATTTCCAGTACAATGTTGAATAAACGTTGTGAGGGTGGGCATCTTTGTTGTGTTTCTAATCATAGGGGAAAGCTTCCAGATTTTCACCATTGAGTATGATATTCACTATGGGTTTTGCATATATAGTCTTCATTATGTTGAAGTATGTTGCCTATAAACCTACTTTGTTGAAGGTTTTTATCATGAATGGATGTTGTACTTTGTCAAATGCTATTCTACATCTCCTGAAATGATCATATAGTTTTTATCCTTTCTTTTGTTGATGTGATATATCACGTTGATGGATTCGTGAATACTGAACCACCCTTGCATTTCAGAAATAAACCCTACATGATCGTGATGAATGATTTTTTTAATGTACTGTTGGGAGCACCTGGGTGGCTCAGTCGGTTAAACATCTGACTTTGGCTCAGGTCATGATCTCACAGTTCGTGTGTTTGAGCCCCATGTCAGGCTCTGTGCTGACAACTTGGAGCCGGAGCCCACTTTGAATTCTGTGTCTCCCTCTCTCTCTCTGCCCCTCCCCCTCTCATGCTCTGTCTCTCTGTCTCAAAAATTTATTTATTTATTTATTTATTTATTTATGAGAGAGAGAGAGAGAGAGAGAGAGAGAAAGAGACAGAGCACGAATGCAGGGGCAGGGAGAGAGGGAGACACAGAATCTAAAGTGGGCTCCAGGCTCCCAGCTGTCAGCACAGAGCTTTACATGGGGATGGTACACAGGAACTGTGAGATCATGACCTGAGCCAAAGTCAGATGCTTAACCGACTGAGCCACCCAGGTACCCCTCAGTTTGCTAACAGTTTGATGAAGGTTTTTATATCTATCTTCATCAGAGATATTGGCCTGTAGTTCTCTGTCTTTCTCACTCTCTCTGTGTCTTTATCTGGTTTTGTTATCAGGGTAATTAACTGCTGGTAATCAGTCTGTTCAAATTTTCTAGTTTTTCCTGATACAGTTTTAGAAGGTTATATGTTTCTAGGAACTTATCCATTTCTTCTAGGTTGTCCAATTTGTTGGCATAAAATTTATCATAATTATCTCTTATTATCCTTTATATTTCTGTAGTGTCGGTTGTTATTTCTCCTCTTTCATTTCTGATTTTCTTTTAGTCCTCTCTGTTTTTAATGAGTCTAAGTATTTATCAATTTTGTTGATCTTTTCAATGAACTAGCTTCTGGTTTCATTGATCTGTTTTATTATTATTTTTTAGTTTCTATTTCATTTATTTCTGTTCTAATCTTTATTATTTTCTTTCTTCTACTGGTTTTGTTTATTCTTTTGTTTAGCTCCTTCAGGTGTAAGCTTAAGTTGTTTATTTAGATGCTTCTTGAGGTAGGCCTGTTTTTCTATAAACTTATATCTTAGGACAGCTTTTCCTATATCCCAAAGATTTTGGACTATTGTGTTTTCATTTGTTTCCATGTATTTTTTTATTTTCTCTATGATTTCTTTGTTGACTCATTCATCATCTAGTAGCATGTTATTTAACCTCTATGTATTTGTGTTCCTTCCAGATTTTTTTTTTTTTTGTGGTTGATTCTAATTTCATAGTGTTGTGGTTGGAAAAGATGCATGGTATGACTTCGATCTTTTTCATTTGTTGAGACTTGTGTTGTGGCCTACTATGCAATCTATTCTAGAGAATGTTCCATGTACACTTGAAAAGGATGTGTATTCTGCTATTTTAGGATGGAGTGTTCTGAATATATCTTTTAGATCCATCTGGTTTAATGTGTCATTCAAGGTCACTGTTTCCTTTTTTATTTTCTGTCTGAAGTATCCATTGATGTAATTCGGGTGTTAAAGTCCCCTACTATTATGGTATTACTATTGATTACTTCCTTAATGTTTGTTATTAGTAGCTGTAAGTATTTGGGTGTTCCCATGTTCAATGCATAAATCTTTATAATTATTATATCTTCTTTTTGTTCTCTTTATGATTATATAGTATCCTTCTTTGTTTCTTGTTACAGCTTTTGTCTTACTGTCTATTTTGTTGATATAAACATTGCTGTCCCAGCTTTCTTTTCACTCCATTTGCATGATAAATGCTTTTCCTTCCTGTCACTTTCAACCTGCATGTGTCCTTAGCTCTGAAATGAGTCTCTTGTAGGCAGCATATGAGTCTTCCTTTTTCATCTATTCCATTTCCCTATGTCTTTTTTTTTTTTATCACCCTATGTCTTTTGATTAGAGCATTTAAACCATTTACATTTGAAATAATTACTTACAGGTATGTATTAATTGGCATTTTGTTACATGTTTTGTTTTTGTAGTTCTTTGTTCCTTTCTTCTTTCTCTCTTTTCTATCATGGTTTGCTGACTTTCTTTAGTCATATACTTGGATTCCATTCTCTTTATATTTTTCAAATTTATTATAGGTTTTTAACTTGTAGTTGCCATTATGTTTATTATATAATACTTTATGCACATATCAGTCTATATTAAGTTGATAGTAGCTTTAGTTTGAACCCATTATAAAACTAAAATTTATTTATCCCTTTCCCCCTATATTTTAGGTATATGGTGTCATAGTTTACATCCTTTTGTTTTCTGGATCCTTTGATTTTTATCAATATACTTATTTTTACTGCTTTGTGCTTCCTACTTCTTACTCCTTCTTACGTCTTACCTACTTCTTACTCCTGTTTATGGTTTTTCCTGTCCACTCAAAGAGTCCCCTTTAACAATTCTTTACATTAAAAAAAAATCTTTATTTATTTTTGAGAGGGAGAGAGACAGAGTGTGAGGAGGGGAGGAGCAGAGAGAGAGGGAGACACAGAATCCGAAGCAGGCTCCAGGTTCTGAGCTGTCAGCACAGAGCCTCACACAGGGCTCAAACTCACAAAAGCGAGTTCATGACCTGAGCCAAAGTTGGACACTTAACTGACTGAGCCTCCCAGTTGCCCTTACCCCCTTTAACAATTCTTATAGATCTGGTTTAGTGGTCATGAATTCCTTTAACTTTTGTTTGTCTGGGAAACTTTTCATTTCTCCTTCTATTCTCAATGTTAGCCTTGCTAGATAGAGTATTCTTGGTTGTAGGTTCTTTTCTTTCAGCACTTTGAATCATGCCACTCTTTTCTAGCATGCAGTGTTTCTGCTCCTAAATCAGCTGTTAGCCTTATGGGGTTTCTTTTGTATGTAAATGTATTCTTTTGTCTTGGTAGTTTAAAAATTCTCTTTATCCTACTTTTTGCCATTTTAATTACTATGTGTCTTGGTGTGGACCTCCTTGGGTTGATTTTGTTGGGTTGTGTGCCTTCTGGATCCAGAAGTCTGTTTCCTTCTCCAGATTCAGTTAAGTTTTCCACTATTATTTTTTCAAATACATTTTCACACCTTTTTCTCTCTCTTCTTCTGGGATCCCTATAAATGCTAATCTTATTTATTAAAAAATGTTTTTAATGTTTATTTTTGAGAGAGAGAGAGAGAGAGAATGTGAATGAGGGAGTGGCAGAAAGAGAGGGAGACACAGAATCCAAAGCAGGCTCCAGACTCTGAGCTGTCAGCATAGAGCCTGATGCAGGGCTCGAACTTGTGGACTGTGAGATCATGACCTGAGCTGAAGTTGGAAGCTTAACTGACCGAGCCACCCAGGCACCCCCATAATGGTAATCTTATTATGCTTGATGGTTTCTCTGAGTTCCTTCAATATATTTTCATTTTTTATTATTCTTTTTTCTCTCTCTTCTTCAGCTTGATTGCTTTCCATAGTGTATTTGAAATTTCAGTTATTGAGTTCTTCATCTCTGGTTCTTTTTTACGTTTTCTATCTCTTAAAAATTTTTTTTCTTAAGTTTATTTATTTTGAAAGAGAGGGAGAACACACACACAAGCTGGGGAGGGGAGGAGAGGAGAGACAGAATCCCAAACTGGTTCTGCACCATCTCTTTATTGATGGTCTCACTGATGTCCTCCACTCTCTTCTCCAGTCCAGTGAGCATCTTTATGACCATTACTTTAAATACAGAGAAAGACAGGTATGTTTTCACTCTTATGTGGATCCTGAGAAACTTAACAGAAGACCATGGGGGAGGAGAAAGGGAAAAAAAAAAGTTAGAGAGGGAGGGAGCCAAACCATAAGAGACACTTAAAAACTGAGAATAAACTGAGGGTTGATGGGGGGTGGGAGGGAGAGGAAAGTGGGTGATGGGCATTGAGGACGGCACCTGTTGGGATGATCACTGGGTGTTGTATGGAAACCAATTTGACAATAAATTTCATATTAAAAAAATACTCTATCAAGAAAAAAAATTCTCTATTAGTCATATTACTTATCTCTGTTTCAATTAGCTCTCTTGTGAGTTTCTCCTGTTCTTTTATTTGGGGCACATTTTTCTGTCTCCTCATTTTGTCAAATTCTCTGTATCTATGTGTTAGGAAAGTCAGCTACATCTCCCCCTCTTACAAGTAGTGGCCTTAGGAAGAAGAGATCCTGTAGTGCCCTGCAGTGCAATGTCTCCTGCTCACCAGAACCTGATTCTTCAGGGGTTTGTCTATTGCATACATCCTACTGTTGTGGGTGAACAACATTTGCCTTCAGTCCAGTCATCTGCAATGGTTTTCTTTGCCTTTTGTGATAAGATTTCATCTCTGTGTTGCTAGTGGGCCAGTCTGGGGCTGCCTTGGCCTTGTGTTGAGTCAGATAAGACATTTGCCAGAGCTGTGGTAGCTCTGAGCTACAGGGTGTCCCCCTGTATTGTCTTCTGAGAAGCTTTTGTTGGTGGGTGTGGCCTGCAGTTAGACCAGATGTCTGCCCCCAGCCCACTGGTGGGGCATTAGTTAGACTGATATGTGTGGTTATCTTTCCTTTTCCTTAGGGCAGGAGTCACTTTGGAGTGGTGTTCCTGTTTGCACAGTGCCAAGCCTGTGGCACTGCTTTGGATTGACTCTTGCCAAGGGCATGTTGGAGGAAAGAGGTCTGTAGAAGAACACAGGGTCTAGACATGCAGTTAGCAAGGTTGGTGCTGGTCCTTTGAGGGAGAGGCCTTGTACCTGGGAAAACTCTTGCCAAGACTGGGATGGAGGGCATGTATCTGCAGAACATGGGTGGTAGCAGGGCACACTGTTACCAAGTTAGGTGGAGAGTGTTGGCACTGTGCTGGTTACCACAGGTGTCTGTACATCTAGGTTGGGGCTTTGGGGAGGGAAATGGCACTTGCCCACCAGTCAGATGTTTATGGAGAAGTCACCCAAAGATCCCCGTCCCTCTAGCACATGCTCTGAGATTGATATTTAAAGTTCTAGGTGTTAAAGTTATGGGGATTTGTCTTTCTAGTGTGGGTTCCCCATGCCTGGGGTACCTGATGGGGGTCTGCTCCTCTCTTTTCTTTTTGCCCAGTGGCATCCTTCCCTCCCAGGGACTGTGGCTTCTGGTCACATCTCTATCCTTCCTACTCTCTTTAGTGTGGTCTCTTGTCTATATTTAACTGTGAAGAGACTGTTCTGCCAGGCTTTGGGGCATTTTCTGGGTTATTTACACTGATGTGGGTGTTATCTAGGTGTATTCATGGGACGAGGTGAGTCTAGGATCCTCCACTCCACCATCTTCCTTGGAAGTCTCCACTGAGTTCATCATTTTACAGTTTACAATTCACTCAATTTTAATATAGTCACGATGTAAAAACTAGGTATCTAATCTAGTTAGATGTTGTGTAACAATCACCATGAATTTCAAAATATTTTCAGTGCCCTCCCCAAACTCCATGCCTATTAGCAGTGAATGTCTGTTTCCTCCTGACACTCCATATGCTTAGCCCCGCAGTCCAGTTAACTACCAATGTACTTTCTGTCTTCGTGTTTTTGGCTGTTCTGGATATTTCATTTAAATGGAATCATACAATATGTGTCCTCTGTGTCTGGCTTCTTTTGCTTAACAAAATGTTTTCAAGGTTCATCCAGCCATAACATGTATCAGAACTCTAGTCCTACTTATGGCCAAATAATATTCCATTGCATTGATATTGGCATTTTTCCATCCATTTATTACTTGATGGGCATTTAGTTTTTTCTACTCTTTGTCAGTTATGAATAATGCTTCTATGAACATTTGTGTACCAGTTTTTTCTAGATATATGTTTTCAATTCTCTTGGGTATATGCCTAAAAGTGATAGTTTTGGGTCATATGGTAACTCTGTTTAACTTTTTGAGGAACTGCAAATGGTTTTCCAAGGCAACTGCACCATTTAGGTTCCCAGCAGCAGGTTATGGGGATGTAATTTTTTCCATATCCTTCCCAGAACTTTTTATTTTCCAGTTTCTTGATGTGCTTGTTTATTTCATTTCATTTTTTTTTTAAATTTTTTTTTCAACATTTATTTATTTTTGGGACAGAGAGAGACAGAGCATGAACGGGGGAGGGGCAGAGAGAGAGGGAGACACAGAATCGGAAACAGGCTCCAGGCTCTGAGCCATCAGCCCAGAGCCTGACGCGGGGCTTGAACTCACGGACCGCGAGATCGTGACCTGGCTGAAGTCGGCCGCTTAACCGACTGCGCCACCCAGGCGCCCCTTTCATTTCATTTTTAAAAAAAGATTTTATTTTTAAGTAGTCTCCACACTCGGTGAGGGGCTTGAACCCACAACCCTGTAATCAAGAGTCACATGATCCACTGACTAGGCCAGCCAGGCACCCCTCATTTTGTTTTTGATTCTAGCAATCCATGAGGGTATGAAGGGGTATCTCAATATGGTTTTGATTTTGTATTTCCTTTAATGACTATTGACGTTGAACATTTTTTTCTTGTGCTTGTTGGCCACTTGGAGAAATGTCCATACAAACCCATTCTTCACTTTCAATTGGGTTGTTTATATTTTTATGATTGAATTGTATGAGTTCTTTATATATTCTAGACACAAACCTCTTATCCGATATATAATTTGACAATATTTTCTCTGTTTACATTGTCTTTTAATTTTATTGATGGTATCATATGAAGAACAAAAGTTTAATTTTGATTAAGTCCAATTTACCTATTTTTTTGATTTGTTGTGTCACTGATTTTTTTCCCCCAAAAGCCCTGTATGTTAAGCTTTTTTCACAGAGTGTACTCTGAAATAGGTCAAATAAAGATGAGTCCTGGTAATGGAGCTTTTAAGTGAGCCATCAGAGAGGCAAATCTCTGGGGATAGGGCTTTTAGGGATCTCCAAATCCATTATGTCTCCTCCGGTGGCTGCTAAATTGCTATTTTTTACAGGTACTATAGTTGTGAAACTGTTGAATTTAAGGCTCCCATAAAGCTGAGGAGAGAGGGATGGGATTAGGGTGTGTTAAAATGCCACCAGACTTATTGTTCTTATTAAGATTCATCTGTTTTTCTTGAATAAACACTTCTCAGAATGTAGCGGGCCTTTAGTTAATTTCCATAGTTCCAATAAATTTATTTTAAGAGTTTTTGTTAGTGTTTTCATTGCTTTTATGGAGGAGAAGATTTTGTGGGGATAGTTACTACATTTGGAATGTCTACATCAAAAAGTGAATTACTGATAAACAGAAAACTTGGATACATCTCAGGAAAATTATGCTGGGTGAAAAAAAAAGTCTCAGAAGGTTACATACCATATGGTTCCATTTACATAACATTCTGTTAATAAAAAAAATTATAGGTATGGATTACAGTCTAGGGTTGGCAAGGGTTATGGAAGTGAGGAGGGAAAAGGTGTGTTTATAAAAGCAGAGCAGTTATTAAAGTCCTAGATGGCACCTTCTTCCAATAGAAGGCTATTTCATCTACACTAAAAATCTGTTGTTTAGTGTAGCCACCTTCATTAATTATTTTAGTTAGATCTGGATAACTTGCTGCAGCTTCTATACCAATACTTACTGCTTCACCTGGCACTTTTATGTTATGGAGACAGCTTCTGTTTTTTTTTTTTTTTAATGTTTATTTTTATTTATTTTGACAAAGACAGAGAGAATCCAAAGCAGACTGTGCTGTGAGCATGGAGCCCAACGCAGGGCCTGGGCTCACGGTTTGTGAGATCATGACCTGAGCGGGAATCAAGAGTCAAAGGCTTAACCAACTGAGCCACCCAGGTGCCCTGAGACAGCTTCTTTCCTTCAGCCTCATAAATCAATATCTGCTTGCTTCACATTCTTTTCTGCAGCTTCCTCACCTCTCTCAGCCTTCCTAGAACTGAAGAGAGTTAGGGTTTTGCTCTAGGTTAGGCTTTGGCTTAAGGGAATGTTGTGCCTGGTTTGATCTTCTATCCGGACCACTAAAACAGCAATAAGGCTGTTTCACTTTCTTATCATTCGTGTGTTCAACGGGGTAGCACTTTTAATTTCCTTTAGGAACTTTTCCTTTGTGTTAAAAACTTAGCTGTTTGGTGCAAGAGACCTAGCTTTTGGCCTATTTTGGCTCTTGACATACCTTCCTCACTGAGCATAATCATTTCTAGCTTTTGATTTAAAGTGAGAGAAGTGCAGCTCTCCCTTTCCTTTGACCACTTAGAGGCCACTGCAGGGTTACTCAATGGCCTAATTTCAATATTGTTGTATCTCAGGGAAGAGGGAGACCCAAGGAGAGGAAGACAGGGAAACAGCAGGTCAGTGGAGCAGTCAGAACACACAAAACATTTATCAGTTAAGTTTTCCCTCTTATATGCGTGAGATTTGTGGTACCCCAGAACAGTTACTATAGTAACACCAAAGATTATAGACCACCATAACAAGTGTAAGAGTGAAAATTCAGAAATATTGCAAGAATTACCAAAATGTGACACAGAAACACAAAGTGAGCAGATGCTATTGGAAAAATGATGCCAATAGATAGACTCAGTGCAGGAATGCCACAAACTTTCAATTTGTAAAAAACAAAAACAAAAACAAAAAAACAACCCCCCCCCATATCTGTGAAGTACAATAAAACAAAGCACAGTAAATCAAAGTGTGCCTGTATTACAAAACTATAATAATTATAACTGTATGCCACTGGCATAAATATAGACACACAGATCAATGGAACATAATAGAGAGCCCAGAAAAAAACTCCTGCATATAAAGGCAATCAATATTTGGCAAGGGAGCCAAGAATACCCAATGAGAGAAGGAGAGTCTCTAACAAATGGTGCTGGGAAAACTTGATGTAACCACATAGAGAAAAATGAACAGGATCTTGAGCTTAGAGATCTTATTTTAAATACTTGGTTGTGCCTCACCTTTCTCCAAATCTTCTGAGTCTCCTGACAAGCAATTCGGTTGACTGATTCCAGCTCTCCATCCTTTATCTTCTCTTGAACATTCACAAACACAGCTGGTAGACAGCCAGCATGGAAAAAAGGAAGGACCTGAGTTCCTAGAAAATCAGAAACTGACTATATTAAGAGTCTTCGACATTTCAGAGACCTCAAACATTATATCATAGTTATTTTCATATTGATTCCAGCTGTGATTCAAAATTTCATGATGAGAAATGTATACAGACTTTTGATAAATTTAGATTATATTTTGAAGTAAAATGACATAATCATATCTTTAAATCTGAACCTCAATACTGTGCAAACTGATTCAAATTTAGAGACTGCTTTATTGCTCCTCAAACATATATTAAAAAGGTTTTCAGTAAACACATAGAATCGAGGTAGTGTTTGAGAAAGTACACTTTATTATTACCTTGACATATTTAATATCATAGCTGTGAATTTAAATATAAGAAAACTTTGACATTTATTAAATTAGCTCAGTGCTCTGATTTCAGATTACTGAACTGTATCTGAACTGAAATGGTCAAAATATAATACTAAAGATAAATAGTATAAATATCAAATGTAATACTAAAAAATCATACCATGTCTTTTGATATATAAAATTTATAATTTGATCACTGGAGGTTTTCTTGGGTTTTATTTTGAACTAAAACTAATTTTTCATTTTCTTCCTCAATTATGCTGAGATGACTTTGTGTTAAGTCTGGAAATCTCTTTATTCAGAGTTCTTAGTATGGGGTGCAGAGATTCCAGATTTAGTGCTCTATGGTGCATAAAAACTAGATTGGAGGACAGAATATATCTCAACCAGAACAACTGAGATTTTACTTTCCCAGTCCTATGCTTATGGTGGTGTACATGTCGAAAAATGGTGTAGATTTCATCATAAATGATACTTGGGAGGCAAGAGGGTGCACTAGAAAGTGCCCTGATTTAAGAGAGAGGAAACATGGTTCTAATCCCAGTGTTCTTAATAACTAGCAGTGTGACCCTTGCTATATTATTTAAAGTTCTTTAGGTTTAAATAAGAAAAGTATTCTATGATTCTAATTGACAAAAAATCAAGAATCACCTAGTGATTAAAACAATATAAAGGGGTGTCTTGGGTAGCTCAGTCAGTTGAAGGTCCCACTCTTGAGTTCGGCTCAGGTCATGATCCCAGAATCGTGGGATCAAGCCCCACATCAGGCTCTGCACTGGGTATGCAGCCTGCTTGAGATTCTCTCTCCCTAAAACAATATAATTATATAAAGAAATTCAAACTACTTAAATATTATTTTTAAAATAGAAATTTTTGTAATATACATTATATTGTTAAAATCGAAGATATGCGCAATCCTATTTTACAGTAACAGCTCCAGTCTTAAATGTTTTTCTCAACTCTGTTCAAGGCACTTTGATTGGTGTTATGAAGGATATAAAGATGAAGTTGACCCTATCTCCCCAGCTCTTATGAAACTCACCTTTGAATAGGTGCGCCCTCTCCTCCAAGCTGTTCCCTTTCTTTCAGCGGAAAAACTTGCATCCTAATTCAAATAAAGAATTAAGAAATACATCTCTATCTCTGTGAGATTATTTCTTTTTAAATTTCTTTTTTATTAAGAAATTTTTAAAGTTTTAATTTATTTGAAGTAATCTTTATATCCAACGTGGGGCTCAAACTCATGACCCTGAGATCAAGAGTCATACGCTCTTCTGACTGAGCCAGCCAGGCCAGGTCCCTCTCTATAAGCCTCCCTTTCTTCCTCCAAGGTTGGAAGAAGAAGGGTTGTGGCTCTTGTTCCGGTATGATCCTGGCCCTTGTGCTTTGGTCCATCTCCTCCCTTCTTCTGAGCTTCTGGGCTCAGGCTCCTCATTATTTTCTCAATGGATTTTTTCCCACGCATAGTAAAGTGTTTAAGACTCAAAGCAACCAAAACCATGACCTGAAGTATTTTCTCCTTCACTAGGTACCATCCAAGCTTGCAAAGAGCCCATGCTTGCTTTTCCACTTCCTCACATCTTACCATGTGAGGGAAGATAGATTACCGTTGACACTGTGTTGTTGTCCTGCTGGATATCTCACATTCTGGATTTTGCTGATTGCTTTTTTATAGGGATTTTAATTCATCCTTCTGGCAGGTCTTTCCTGTCAACTGGAAGTTTGTTCTAATGGCTTAATTAGATTCAGGCAGAACATTTTTGTCAGCGCAGGTTTTATAAGAGCATGAATTTTTTTATTGTTGTCGTGTTATAAGAAGGGCTGTGGGGCTCGAACTTGCCTGTGTCCTTTAGTGGCTGGGTATACCTATATTTGGCATGTGGCAAAGCTTCATCTCACTCATTCTAATTAATTTTTTCTTGGCTTCTGCCCCCAAGCAAATCTTCAAATCTGAAACTTCTTGCAAAATACCACCAGTGACCAAATCAAGTTTCTGTGATGTGACATGGTTGGCTGTACCCTGAAGCAATACAGGGAAGATGTGTTACAGAACTGATTACTGTGGTGAGAGACTGGGGTTCAGTCCAGCAGGGGGCCCTCTGAAGATCCATGTACAAGGCACTGCATAGCTGTCCTTTTCTTGAAACTGGGATGCTGTAGCATAGATCTACCAATTCCCATCATCCCTTGCTTAAGGACTGTTTTGGGGGCATGCACTTCCCCTTGAACTCCTGTGCTGTTGCAAGAGCACTGCCAAAGAGAACGATCTTTCAAGAGAAAACCTTGAGCCAGAAAAGCAAAATGGCCTGTTATCGTGGTCTGGGAATGCCTGCCATAGCTTCAGCTGAAATCAGAAGTTGGTGTGACATGGGACACCCCATGCATCTACCAGTGTCTCCAAATCTGATCTGACTCCTAGAGTCTCAAATACACTGACAGCACTGTCCACTTAGTCAACCATGACAGAAACATCTAATTGCCCTTCTTCATTCTCTTTTTCCTTTTGGTAATATGGAGAGCTCTTGGGGTGTGGGATGAGTGAAAAGACTAAGCAGTAAGTAGGTGTCCAGAGAAGAGGGGACTGGAAACGAGTTCAGGCATGCAGGGAGAGAACCCTGACCTCTGAAAGCTGAATTTCTGCCATTTCTAGGAATACTTGGGATGAGGCAGACCTGAATGACAAGGATGTGATGAGTGTGTGTGAGTGTGTGTGTGTATGTGTGTGTAAAGCATCTCAGGGGCACATTAGTTTGTGAAAAATCATTATCTAGGATTACGTGGAATTT